>NC_135478.1:66131267-66432934 GCF_052094955.1 Ictidomys tridecemlineatus | reverse complement strand
GTTTTGGTACCAGTACCATGCTGTTTTTGTCACTATTGCTCTGTAATATAGTTTGAAATCTGGTATCGCTATACCGCCTGATTCACACTTCCTGCTTAAAATTGCTTTTGCTATTCTGGGTCTTTTATTTTTCCATATGAATTTCATGATTGCTTTATCTATTTCTACAAGAAATGCCATTGGGATTTTGATTGGCATTGCATTAAACCTATAGAGAACTTTTGGTAATATCGCCATTTTGATAATGTTAGTTCTGCCTATCCATGAACAGGGTATATTTTTCCATCTTCTAAGATCTTCTTCTACTTCTCTTTTTAGGGTTCTGTAGTTTTCATTGTATAAATCTTTCACCTCTTTTGTTAGGTTGATTCCCAAGTATTTTATTTTTTTGGAGGATATTGTGAATGGGGTAGTTTTCCTCATTTCCGTTTCAGAGGTTTTGTCGCTGATATACAGAAATGCCTTTGATTTATGCGTGTTGATTTTATATCCTGCCACTTTGCTGAATTCATTTATTAGTTCTAGTAGTTTCTTTGTAGACCCTTTTGGGTCTTCTAAGTATAGAATCATGTCATCTGCAAATAGTGATAATTTAAGTTCTTCTTTTCCTATTTTTATGCCTTTAATTTCTTTCGTCTGTCTAATTGCTCTGGCCAGTGTTTCGAGAACTATATTGAATAGAAGTGGTGATAGAGGGCATCCCTGTCTTGTTCCAGATTTTAGAGGGAATGCCTTCAACTTTTGTCCATTCAGAATGATGCTAGCCTGAGGCTTAGCATAGATAGCTTTTACAATGTCAAGGTACGTTCCTGTTATCCCTAGTTTTTCAAGTGTTTTGAACATAAAGGGATGCTGTACTTTGTCGAATGCTTTCTCTGCGTCTATTGAGATGATCATATGGTTCTTATCTTTAAGTCTATTGATGTGGTGAATAACATTTATTGATTTCCGTATATTGAACCAGCCTTGCATACCAGGGATGAATCCTACTTGATCATGGTGCACAATTTTTTTGATGTGTTTTTGTATTCGATTCGCCAGAATTTTATTGAGGATTTTTGCATCTAGGTTCATTAGAGATATTGGTCTGTAGTTTTCTTTCTTTGAGGAGTCTTTGTCTGGTTTCGGAATCAGGGTGATGTTGGCCTCATAGAATGAATTTGGAAGAGCTCCCTCTTTTTCTATTTCCTGAAATAACTTGAAAAGTATTGGTATTAATTCTTCTTTAAAGGTTTTGTAAAACTCTGCTGTATACCCATCCGGTCCTGGGCTTTTCTTGGTAGGTAGTCTTTTGATGGCTTCTTCAATTTCATCTATTGATATTGGTCTGTTCAAATTGTGTGTATCCTCCTGACTCAGTCTGGGCAAATCATATGACTTAAGAAATTTATCGATGTCTTCACTATCTTCTATTTTATTGGAATATAGGTTTTCAAAATAATTTCTAATTGTCTTCTGTATTTCTGTAGCATCTGTTGTGATATTGCCTTTTTCATCCCGTATGTTAGTAATTTGAGTTCTCTCTCTTCTTCTCTTTGTTAGCATGGCTAAAGGTCTGTCGATCTTATTTATTTTTTCAAAGAACCAACTTTTAGTTTTGTTAATTTTTTCAATAGTTTCTTTTGTTTCAATTTCATTAATTTCCGCTCTGATTTTAATTATTTCTTGCCTTCTGCTACATTTGCTGTTGTTTTGCTCTTCCTTTTCTAGGGCTTTGAGATGAAGTGTGAGCTCATTTATTTGTTGGTTTTTTCTTTTTTTGAGGAATGACCACCAGGCGATGAATTTTCCTCTTAAAACTGCTTTCATTGTGTCCCATAGATTCCGATACGTTGTGTCTGTATTTTCATTTATCTCTAAGAATTTTTTGATTTCCTCCTTTATGTCTTCTGTAACCCATTGATCATTCAGTAACATATTGTTCATTTTCCATGCGATGTAGGATTTTTCCTTCCTTCTTTTATCATTGATTTCCAGTTTCATTCCATTATGATCAGATAAAATGCATGGTATTATCTCCACCGCTTTATATTTACTGAGGGTTGCCCTGTGGCATAATATATGGTCTATTTTTGAGAAGGATCCATGTGCTGCTGAGAAAAATGTATATCCATTTGATGATGGTTGATATATTCTATATATGTCAGTTAAGTCTAGGTTATTGATTGTGGTATTGAGTTCTATAGTTTCCTTGTTCAACTTTTGTTTGGAGGATCTGTCCAATGGTGAGAGAGGTGTGTTGAAGTCACCCATAATTATTGTGTTGTGGTCTATTTGATTCTTGAACTTGAGGAGAATTTGTTTTATGAATGTCGCAGCGCCATTATTTGGTGCATAAATATTGATAATTGTTATGTCTTGTTGGTGAATGGTTCCTTTTAACAGTATATAATGTCCTTCTTTATCCCTTTTGATTAACTTAGTCTTGAAGTCGATTTTATTTGATATGAGGATGGCCACCCCTGCTTGCTTACGAGGACCGTGTGCATGGTATATTTTTTCCCATCCTTTCACCTTCAGCCTGTGTATGTCTTTTCCAATCAGATGTGTCTCCTGGAGGCAGCATATTGTTGGATTTGTTTTTTTAATCCATGATATCAGCCTATGTCGCTTTATTGGAGAGTTTAAGCCATTAACATTCAGAGTTACTATTGATATATGGTTTGTACTTCCATCCATGTTTGATTATTTATCGTTTTTTTTTTTTAAAAAAAAAAAAATTAGTTTGTTTTTCCATGATTATTTTTCCCCCTCGCCCTCTGTCTTTACCGAGGCACTTCCCTCTGATGGTTTTGGTTATTGTTTTTCATTTCTTCCTCATGTAGTGTTTTGCTCAAAATGCTTTGCAATGCTGGTTTTCTGGCTGCAAATTCTTTTAACTTTTGTTTATCATGAAAAATTTTTATTTCGTTGTCATACCTGAAGCTTAATTTTGCTGGATACAGAATTCTTGGTTGGCATCCATTGTCTTTCAGTGTTTGAAATACATTGTTCCATGACCTTCTTGCTTTCAGTGTCTGTGATGAAAAATCCGTTGTTAACCTTATTGGTTTACCCCTGAATGTAATCTGTCTCCTTTCTCTTGTAGCTTTTAATATTTTCTCTTTGTTCTGTATATTGGATATCTTCATAACAATGTGTCTTGGCGTTGGTCTACTGTGATTTTGTGTGCTCGGTGTCCTGTATGCATCTTCAATTTGTATATCTGTTTCCTTTTTTATTTCTGGAAAGTTTTCTGTAATTATTTCATTCAGCAGGTTACTCATTCCCTTGGTTTGAATCTCTGTACCTTCTTCTATCCCGATGACTCGTAAGTTTGGCTTTTTTATGTTATCCCATAACTCTTGGATGTTTTTCTCGTGATTTTTTACCAGCCTTTCTGATTTGGCTAGACTCTTTTCAAGATGAAATAATTTGTCTTCATTATCTGACGTTCTGGTTTCTACTTGCTCCACTCTGTTAGTGATACTCTCAATTGAGTTTTTAATTTGGTTTATAGTTTCCTTCATTTCCAAGATTATGTTTTGATTCTTTTTTATAATCTCTATCTCCTGATAAAGGTGCTTAACTTCTTCTTTTATCTGTTTGTGTAATACATTCTCAATGTGTTCTTTTGCTGCTTGAATTTGCTGTCTCGTATCCTCTTTAAGGTTCCATTCCATCTGTCTAAGGTGTTCCTTGAGTTCTTTATATGACCATTTTTCTGATGACTCTAGTTCCTCCTGAATATTTAGGCTGTCCTGCATTGTTTGTACTCCTTTTCTTCCTTGCTTTTTGAAGCTGCTCATGTTACTTCTTGTTCTGTTTGACTGCTGCGTTACTGTTTACTCCTATAAATTTATTTGATGCTTGGGAGGAAAGGTATTAGAAGGGAATGGAAAAAGTCACTAAAGAGAATGAGAGTAAGCAGGTAGAATTCAAGGAAGGGGGGATAAGATCATTGAAAAGAAATGAAAAGACAAAAGAAGAAAAAAAAATAGGAAATAAAAAAAGAAAAAAAAAATTTTTAAATAATAAAAAAAATTAAAATTGGAAGAAAAAAAATTTTTTAAAAAAATTGTAAAAAAAAAAAAAAAAATTAAAAAAACAAGAAAGAAAAATGAAACTGAAAGAAAACCCCAAATCAAAATTAAAACAACAACAACAGCAACAACAATAACAGCAACAAAAACAACAACAACAAAAAAAAAAAAACTAATAAATGCAGTCTTAGAGTTTGATTAACTTCTCTTCCAGTAGGTGGCGCTGTGACCACCAGGCCAAGTTTCTCCTATCAATACGCGGAAACCAATCACTGTGCAGCAGCTCCTCCTCCCAGACTGGGCAAGTCTCCAATCCTGGGTGCCTAGGGCGTCCTCTTGTGTCTAGTCACTTCCCCACTTTTCCTCTAGCCAGGCCCCTCTCACGGGTGCCGCTCACCACAATACTGGGTACACACCAGGTCTGCTGCTCCCGGGAGCCCTGTTGTCATGAATGACTGGGCACACTCTTCCAGTTTGCCATTCCCTCAGACCCTAAGTTTGTAGAGCTTGGGGCTGAGAATCCTCAGCGAATTTTACTGCCCCTCCGGTAGCCACACCCCCGGTAGCTGGTACAAGAGACCTCAGCTGTCTGCACTGGTGGGAGCGGTAGTCCCGCGCCGGCGGGTCCCGCGCCACCTCTAATTCCCTCGGTCTGGCTACCGTGCTCACGGGAGAGCTGGGAGAGGCCCTTACAGGAGAGCTGAGATTGGCCCTTAAGGTTTCCCCGATGTGTGGAGAGGGAAGGCTAGCGAATTACACACCTGTAGCCGCAGGTTTCAATGAAGTTATCTCCTCCGCCGCAGTCTGATGATGTCAGTTCTCTGCCATGGTGGTATCTCTTGCAAATGGCGACAGTTCGTTTCCCTTTGCCGGGTGACCAATGCAACGGGTGGGTCCTTACTGTCTCTCCCAAGCCCCGTTTCACACCTGTGGCCACTACCTATGAAGGCTCGGTTGGCATTTACCTCCGTAGGATCAGAAGGGCTGACCGGTTGTTTCAGCCGGATGGATTAGTGCTGAGTCACAGCTGTTTGTCTGCGGGAAGCAGGCGAACGGGAGCTTGAATTCAGCCGATCCAGGTTCAGTGTGTGTTCTGAGAGGCCCAGACTGCTCGTTCCAGATCCACGTCAGCTCAGCATTGCCTAGTGATCCTCAGCAAACAGAATTAGGCTGTTTACGACTCCCTATGCCTGCACAGCTGAAGAGGTCAGAGACTTGATCTCTCTGCGCCCGCCGCCATGTTGGAATCCACAAGTAGTATTATAATCCTCCCTGCAGGACAGCTTTCTCAGCCCATGGGCCAGGTTGTATCTCTTCATCACCTTGCAGCATTTTTATTGATTTATTGGCTTATGACTCTTTCTGACATTTGAAAACTCTCTGTCACTTCTCACTTAGTATTGTCTTTATTAGGTTGGTAAGCTTCCTAAAGAAAGTATCTTGTGTGATTCTCTGTGTTCTCTGTATCAGTGCCCATAAAACTGTCACATACATGGTAGCCTTCTAATAAATACTGACTGACTTTTTAATGTGCATTACCACTAACTAGAGGAACTCTGGACTATCTTGGTTTCTATCTCTTTAAAGATCTGCCAGATGTGGTAGCCTGTAATCCCAGCAACTCAGGAGGCTAAGGCAGGAGGATCCCAAGTTCAAGGCCAGCCTCAGCAACTGGGGAGACCCTGTCTCAGATTAATTAAATAAAAAAGACTGGGAATGTAGTTCAGTGGTTATGCACCCATGAATTCAATCCCTAATAACAAAAAAAAGGACAAGCTATATTCTCTTGTTTATCTTGGTGTCTTCTTGTGCTCATGTGTGTTTCTCTGTCTCCCTCTCTCTCTCTCAGATATATATATATATATATATATATATATATATATATATATATATATATATATATTTCCTTATAATTCCTATTGGGATATTTTTCTTTTCTTAATACCTTTTTCCTACTTATATAGTACAGAGCAACTGATTTTGTCGTTCCTGGGCCTGGAAAAGTAGAGATAACCTACACACCAAGTGATGGAACCCAGAAGGTGACATACCTGGTACATAACTTTGAAGGTATGTATGAGTCCATCATAAGCTACATCTTCTTTTTTTTAAAACAAATGATTTAGAAACATTATTACTGTTTTTTTTTCAAAATTAGTGACTGCCTAAAAATATAACCCAATTCTACACTTCTACAGGACCTAAAATCTAACTTAAAAAGTAGTTGGTTCCATACCCTCCCATGGCATGAATAAAGCATGAAGGGATTAGTCACTTAACTGGAAATGCATATAGGCAATGACAAGGAGACATTTATGCATTTGTCTTAAAATATGGAGGGAAGATTTGCAGGAATATCTTATGCACAAATGGTATAAATTAAACATTAATAGCCCCAAATCATCTGTCATGCAATCCTACCCTTTGCTCTGGTGGGGTTTGTATTTAGAAATGGTTGCATTATTTGCTAAGATTTTCTCCTTACCCTTCTGGGAATTTATCCTGTGAAAGTGAAACATTTGTTTTTTTGATTTTTCTTCCCTGGCAGCTTCAAAGTTTCATTAGGGCAATCCCACCCAAAAGTTGTTGATAGTACTCATTTAAACAAACAAATTTAAAAAATTTAAACAAACAAATTTTAAAAAAAGATAACACCTATATATCTTTTTTTTCCTTACCTCCTTTAAATAATGTCATCTTAATAGAATCTACTTCTGTGAGTTTCAGCACCCTGGGAGTTGGTATGGGTTCAAGTTTCAGAGTTCAACTAATAAAAGTTGTGAAACATGAATGATTACATGTAGCATAATTATTTCCACCAATTGCAGTAGACATGCTCAGTATCCTTCTGGAAATTACAAGAATTTTCATTTAGTATTTAAAATGCAAATCTCTCTCAATAATTATGGGCTGAGTACACCCTTAAGTTCAAAATACATGTTGGAAATTGTTAAAGTACATAAAAAACAAATTCAAAATTATTTGCCCATTTGTGAGTATATTTCTGTCACATTAGCAGGTTTTTTAAAATATTTTTTAATTGTTGTTAGACTTTTATTTTATTTATTTTTATATGCAGTGTTGAGAATCGAACCCAGTGCCTCACACATGCCAGGCAAGTGTGCTACCGCTGAGCCACAGCCACAGCCCCCATATTAGTAGTTTTTGGTATTTCAGTATCTTTGGGATCCTGAAGACCATATGCTTTTCTTATTTCCGTGGCCCTTCCAAAACAAGTTAGACTATTCTTATCTAGAACTTATTTTCATCCTATCCTGTCCCTTGAAAACTTCTGAACTGTTCATTTTGGAAGACTGCCAGGGAATTGAAGTCTAGGCTCAGCCAGGGGAGCCAAGAATTGGTATTTTGGTTGTGGAGATTCCTTTAACCTCGTTCCAGCTATCCCACATTTACTTTCTTTTTTTCTCTCATTGCTCCCTGCAGTGGGTGGTGGAGTTGCCATGGAAATGTACAATGAAGACAAGTAAATTGAAGATTTTGCACACAGTTCCTTCCAAATGGCTCTGTCTAAGGGTTGGCCTTTGTATCTGAGCACCAAAAACACTATTCTGAAGAAATATGATGGGCGCTTTAAAGACATCTTTCAGGAGATATATGACAAGTAACTGCCATTCTTTATTCCTTTTTCTTTCTTTTGTTTCCATGTAAGCTGGCATTTATGGTATAGAATTTGCATTTCCTTATCCCTTTGATTCTGTGACAAATCAAGTGAAAATCTTCAATAATCCTTAAATTACATAAGAGCAAAAGTAAGATTTAGCAGGAGTGAAATAAAACCACTCTGAATTGCTTTTGGAAAATAAACATGTTCTAAAAAAGGGTCCATCCTTAATTTTTCACAGAGCCAGGATTGTTTAGTATTTGACTAAAGTACCCTGTTAGTGATAGAAAGTTCTGATTTGTCAAATATGTCAGTTTATGAGTCAGGCCCATTTTCTTCTTTCTAAAAATCATTGTAATGATTGAAACTCTACCTTACATGGTCTTTTGAACTTAAGTATAAATTTATAACAACCTCGGGCCCAACAACCTGTGAGGTGAGCCTGTGTTAACTCTTCAGTTCAGATGCAGTTTTTCTGGGTAAAAAAATCTTTTCAAAGGCATTTTGATTCCCTCTTCCAACCATCCATCTGTACTAAGCCTAGAAACTGTCCCATAGTATATCTAGTTTCCTGAATGATATCATGTCATTGGAATATCTTTTATTCCCTTTTTTATATTATTTTTTCTTTTCAACACCAAGATTGAACCCAAGGGTGCTTTACTAATAACCTATACCCCAGCCCTTTTTATTTTTTATTTTGAGACAAGGTCTTGCTAAGTTGCTGAGGGTCTTGCTAAATTGCTGAGAAATTGCAATCCTCCTGCCTAAGCCTCCTGGGTTGCTAGAATTATAGGAATAGACCACTATACTCAGCTTCCTTTGCTACATTCTTAAAAGACTCTGAGTCTCAAGAATATGATCAGTACTATATTGAAAATTAGAAATTAAATAGTTGGGTCAGCCTACTGTATCACACCTTTCCTGCAAGGTGTGACAGGTGGCCAAATTGGGGTTTAATAGCCAGAGAATGCTTGAGCAGAGATTTAGCCTGTGTTAGAGTCCCACATTTGTGCTCTGTCTACTGAAAAAGTCTGCTCTCTGTCCTCTTCCAAGCCTTTGGGAGAAGCAGATGACAGCCCTGAAAAGCCAACTTCTTTTTTAATTGTTCTAATTTTTCTCTTGTTTCTTAGGCAGTACAAATCCCAATTTGAAGCCCAAAAGATCTGGTATGAGCATAGGCTCATCGATGACATGGTGCCTCAAGCTATGAAATCAGAGGGAGGCTTCATGTGGGCCTGTAAAAACTATGATGGTGATGTGCAGTCAGACTCCATGGCCCAAGGTAAGGAGCCAGAGCAGCAGGTGGAGGTAGATGGAGCCTGTTAGCCCTGAGGTCATTCCATGGTAGATCTATAGTTTGGGAAGAGGGATTTCATAGTCCTTAGTTGTAAAACTATGAAATGCTAGTGCTACAAAACACCCAGATCCATCATTCATTTTCTGACACATAAAGAAATTAAGTTTAGATGGGGAAGTGAATTATTCAAGGTCACAGAGGAAATAAGCAGGGGTTTAACACTGCTGGCTCCAGTCTTATGTTAAACTCACCTCATCCTTTTTTTCCTTGAAGTTTTAAAATGTCCAGCAGTTAGCCAACTACCTGGTCCAGAAGTCACCACCTTTTCCTGCATTCATTTTCCCTCTGGTGATATTATGAAAACCAAGTGTACTCAGGCAAGGAGGAGCAATAAAGTGAGTGGCCTGGGTTGTCGGGCAACTGTGAGCAGTATCTCCAGGAGCTCATTCACCTGGCAACAGGTCCTGATCATGCCCCTACTGCCAGCCTTGAATCAGGCTGCTTTGTTACTGTGTGTGTGTGTGTGTGTGTGTGTGTGTATATATAAATATATATGTGTATGTGTTTATGTCTGTGTGTGTGTGTATATATATATGTACATTTTAATTTAATATAATTATAATATATATATTTTAATTTAAGCTTACTGCTTAGCTTTTAACAAAGGGGATTGTACAAAGAAATATTGAGAAAAGAAGTCCAGGGCCATTCACAGAAATTCCAGGAACCAGGTACTTCATGCCAGGGGAATTGGCCAAATCAACAGAAATTCTCCTTTTCCTGTTTTCCTCAGCACCAAGTTGCTGCTCAGTTTCAGTTACTCTTGGTAGCTGTAGGAACTTGACTCTCCCCAGATGAATGTTTGCATAGGCTTTAATTATGTTTATTTTCTCCAAGGAAGTACTACTTTTTCTCTTTGAAAGTTAAACATCTCTAATCAGTTTGAAAATCAGTAGACCAGCCCCAAGATTACTTTTATATCAGATAACTGAATTACACAACTTTTTACCAACACCACTTCCACCTCCTCTGTCTCCAGATCCTTGGTGGTTGGTACTAAATACATACAGAAAGGTGCACTGCTTAGTGGTGACTCCACAGAAGATGAGGAGAGCTATTCCTTGTCATTGGAGTTCTGGGAGAGGGACCCAAAGTTATTCCATGTTTAAAGGTTCTCATGGCAATAAGAAGAGAGTATCAAAAGAAATATTTCAGATGTAAATGTCCAGTTATAAAAGTTTAAAGGACTATGAAGCAAGAGATCTAAGTACCATGGGCCCTGATAAGAGACCTACTCAAGACCAGAGTCTGGTAGATCAGGTGATCTCAGCTAAATAGATGAAAACCAGCCCAGCTATCTTTTTGTTCATTCAACTCTAGAGACACAAACTACTTCAGACTCAGGCCATTTCATTTATGTCCTCAGTTTTGATAATGACATAAGCTTATATCCTAATATTAATAAATAGACAAATTCACCATGGTAGGGTCCTGAATTCTCTAATCAACTTAATTTGAGTATCTATGAAGCCTCAAAGAAATACAGTGATATGTAAGGAACTATTAATTCCACACAGAAATTTCTTAACTGGGCTTAAAGATGACCAAAAACTAAAATGAAATTAGAGTAGATCCACTTGATCTCTGCCCACACAAAAGTAGCCATTTGTTTATTTATTGGAAGTTTACATTGTTAACTTAATGAGAACTCATAGGTGGTGGCACAAATGGAGAAAGGGTCCCTTGAATTCAAGTGAAAAAGTGTACATAAAAAATAAGTGAATTAACTTAACTTAGAATATGGTTATTTGAATAGGAAACCATGGAAGAGAATTGTTTTGTTGAGGGTATTACAGAGAACAAGGAAGAGCAATTAGAATGTTCTTGGATCTAACCCATCCTGTATTTATGAGCCTTTTTCCCATCCCCATGAGTTTATAGTAAATTGAAGGCAGGAGACAACTCTTTAATCCTTATTTCCTCAGAATAGCAGAGTATCTGCATATAATAACAACAAGATATTGAGCTCTTACTGTGCAGATATTTTTCTAAGAAATATGAATATATATTCACAAATTATATGTATATTCATCTAATCCCACAACAACACAGTAAAGTAGGTCCTTTTATTATTCTCATTTTACAGGTAGGAAAACTGAGTCACAGCAGATATGAAGTCACAGAATAGGGTGAAAAACAGGCAGTCAGACCCCAAACCCTCCATCATGGAGCAGGTACCAGAGATAAATGAGAAACAGCTCAGCTTCTCCAGATCCTTTGACTCTGAGATCTGGATACTTCATTTTCTGAAAGGCAAAGGAGCTACCAATGACTCCATGTGCTCATGCTTACTTTGCTTACCAAGACCTGACAAGATTGAGTCTTTTGCTCTCAATGCTGAGAGACCAGTCTTCTCGCAGATGGACCAGTACTTAATGCTCTGCCACCTACAGGTTATGGCTCCCTTGGCATGATGACTAGTGTGCTGATTTGTCCAGATGGCAAGACAGTAGAAGCAGAGGCTGCCCATGGGACAGTAACACGCCACTACCGCTTGTACCAGAAAGGACAGGAGACGTCCACCAATCCTATTAGTAAGATGGTGTCTACTCCTACATCGATTTCTGACAAGAGAGTGTTCTCCAAAGGAGATCTCCAGAGGAACTCAGGCACATTCCTTAGGCTACTCAGTGTTTTGTGTGAAAAGTCATCAGCAAGTAGCTAATGAATTCTACTAATAGGAGCTATTTTAACATGCTTAATAATGTTCTCAAAATGTGCTTTTCTATTTTGTAGAAGAGTATACATTACAGAAAAGAATATTATCAACAAGTGTATCAACTGTCCCTAGAGCAGTGAAATGTCACTGGAGGCTACACATCTAAAGTCACATGGATAGATGCCTCCAACAAGGTGTCAAGGACAGCACTTTAAAAAGAGATAGCAGCCTAAAAAGAGGAGACCAATGTAGACATGTAGACAAAAGATATAGAGACCTTTTCTAAGACAGAAATACCTTAAACATCAAGCTCTAGTACCATACCATTAAAATGTAGGTTTTTTTCCCACACTTTTTCTTAGTGCATTATAGTTGCATAACGGTGGGGTTTGTTGTTACATATTGTCTGTGCGCAAAATATAACAACAAAACTTGGCCAATATCACTTCATAGCACATTCCCCCTCCCTCCTCCCACCACCCCCTGGTCCCTTTCCTCTGGGGTTTTGGGGTATTGGGGGGGTAGTTTCTATTTGGGAAATTATTTCCAGCTTTCCTAAAACTTCTGTCCTATATGGATATCATCTAATAAAGCCCACAACCTAAATTTTTTAAAATGTTTTGTTTGGGAGAATTGTGAAAGATTTGGGAATTCTTAGACCTGGGATGACTGTTTCTCTTTTTTAGCTTCCATTTTTGCCTGGACCAGAGGGTTAGCCCACAGAGAAAAGCTGGATAACAATAATGAACTTGGCATCTTTGCAAAGGCTTTGGAAGAAGTCTGCATTGAGACCATTGAGGCTGGCTTTATGACCAAAAACTTGGCTGCTTGCATTAAAGGTCTACCCAAGTAAGTATAAGATGCCCTGAACTCTGTGGTCAGATTGCCATTTACCCTCACCAGCCTCAAAACACCAGTGTTTTTTGTAATTATGTAAATTGATATCCATCATCCTTTTTAGGGGTCAGTAGACATTATGTAGTGTCAGACAGTAAACATTTCAGATTGTGTATGTGTATGTGGGGGGGGGGTTCTGGTGATTTAACTCAAGAATGCTCCATCATTGAGCTATATCTTTAGGATTTTTTTTTTTTGCAGGGTCTTACTAAGTTGCCCAGGCTAACCTTGAATTTGTGATCCTCCTGCCTCAATCTTCTGGTAGCTGGGCTTACAAGCATATGCCACCAAGCCCAGCTACATTTTAGTTTGTGGGACATACAGTCTTTTGAAAACTATGCAAATACTAAACTTGGCATCTACTGTTGTGGCAGGAAGGTGGTCATAGATAATACAAAGATGCATAGATACAGCAACTTGCCAATTATACTTTTGTGTACAAAACCAGACTACAGGCTAAATTTATTCTATGGCTGGGCTATAATTTGCTGATCTAGTTAACAATAATTGAATGAACAACTTATTTAATTTAAGAAAATGATAGTCAATTAGGAAAAAAGGGAACTCAGAGTCTAGCTAATTCCATCCCATTATTTTCTTTAATTTACAAATGAGACAAATAAGTAGCGCAAGTATAAGATGTTCATTGATTACTATCACTTCCTTAAGTTCCACTAACCTTCGGTACAGTGGAACTTACTGTGCATTGATTGCCTTGGGCTTTTCTGAGGACATGGTAACCAGTATTCCATTGCATTAACTGCTAATCAGATAACTCTCTCAAAGTCAGAGTTGGTTCCCAGGACTCATCTTAAGAAATTTTAGAAAAAATTAACACTAATACCAAGTCCCAACTGGTATATCCTCAGAGATTTCAGTACACCCCAATAAAGTGCATATACTCAATCACTGCAAATTTCTTAACTTGAATTTCCATCGAGAATACAATGTTTGAAATGTTCCAATCTGTATAGTATATGTAGTATCTATAGGATCTTTGCAGCCTATTTGATGGGCATGTACCAGCATGATTATGTCAGTTAGCCCATTCTTTTTTGTTTTTCTTAAATAAAACACTGATGAAATCAAGAGCATTTAAGCTTTTTTAAGAACATGTAACGGTGAATGAGAATGTAGGTAAAGCATGGCTATACTCTCAACAGGTTTTGTTATTTCTAAGAATTAAGGAGTAGGATGAGTCTGCTCTCATTGGATTAGTCTAAACTGAAACTTTTGATAGTTTCAACCTCAAATCTACATGGCATGGAACCTACTGTGAATGTTTGTGCTTCAGCCTCCACTGCAGGATGCCCAAGACTGGGTCAGCCCTATGAACTGGAAACATAGTCATTGTCTGTATTCTTGTAGCTTGGTAACATTAATCAGTTGACTTCTAGAAATAGATAGAATACTGTTAAGTAGTGTTTTTAGGATTTTTTTCTCTACCTCCTACAATATTAGAAACAAACTAAATTTCCATCTTTCCTTTTTTCTCTCCTTTTAGCGTACAGCGTTCTGACTACTTGAATACCTTTGAGTTCCTGGACAAACTTGGAGAAAACTTGAAGATAAAACTAGCTCAAGCCAAACTTTAATTTCATGTCTGGGCTTAGGAGGATAAGTGGTCTTGGTAACTAGGTCCACAAGTTTACATTTTTTTGTATTACACTCACAGGTTAAAACAAAATCAATTTTATAATTTGTAAGCTGGCATTGATCTTTTCTATAAGTTTACACCCCTTTTCTTATATATACAGTAATTGCCACCTTCCTGAACATGGAAGGGAACTCTTTTTAAATTGTGTTTTATTTTCTAGAAGCAGCCTAGGAGTTACTTTCATATTCAATGTTATTCCTTCACATGTTCCAATATAAATGACCAAAATCAAGAGTGCTCAAAAGGGTTAACAATAGCCACAGTATTTGTTCCCTAAAATCTGTATAATATAGTACTTTACTCCCTTTCCCTGTTGTCCATGACTGTGGGCACTGGGAATTTTGGTGTTACAGATGTCCCAGTATGTGAGGTAGCTACACATTGAACTTGCACATGACTAGAACAAAGAATGCAAGTGTAACTAAAACATGTTGAAGTCACTGCAGTCATTTTATTTCAAGAGCATAGTGAATGTGTCCAAAGTGCTAAATACTTTTGAGGACATTGGAGAGTTCAGAATGCAAAATAAATACTTCCTAGAGGTTTATCTTCTGTATTTGTCTTTTCTTCCTCCTCCTCTGGCCTGAGGATTTTGCTACCCTAAATAGCATTTTATCCACGTGCAATAATGTAAACTGTACCATTTTTGGACTTCTCCTGGCCTGTTTCATTTGTTTTATATAAATATGATTTCTCAGAGGTTGATATTAAACACTATTCTAGTCCAGTCTTCATCTGAACTGTTAATTTTAATTAAAATCAAGTGCTAATGACTCTTTTCTGGGTTTTTATTTATGCTTATGCCTTATGCCTTATTCTGGCTCCTTGCCATAGGGATTTGATCTGGGGTTGGGCGGCGGGGAAAATCTCTGCTCTCAAGAATTAACTGGGGGGGAGGGGGGATGGATAAGTAAACAGTGAGAGGTGGATCCCACTACATCGAGAGGAATGAGAATGGCCAAAGGTCATTACTAAAGGAGTAATTAGACAATAGATTCTGTCTATGCACCGCTGAGGAGTTCAGGCATTATCTTAAAGGTTAGTAGGGGGCCAATGAAGCCTTTTAAGAAGGAAGAGACATGATTATATTTTCATTTTTAAAAGTAGCACTTAGGGCAGCTCTTTTAAAAAAATAGGTGATGAGGGGTAGAATGGTGGGCACATAGAGAGAGGAAAACCTTCTAGGAGGCTGTTGGATTACTGCAGGCAGGAAACAGTTAAGACCCAGCTGGAGCAGTGGCACTGAGAACTGGATGAATCCCTGAGATAAGTTAATGAATGAGTACTGGCAGGGCACATGGGGGCTGAGGGAGAAAAACAAGTCGAGGAGGCTTCCCTAGCTTACCATACTTAGAGAAAGGCTGTCCATATCCTAGCATCTTTGAGAGGGAGGCCCTGTGAGGTTTTGCACTCTCATGCCTCAGAATTCAGTAAGCTGGGGTGGATATCTCTTGGCTATTTCCTGACAAGCTTAGAGTCAGGCCACAGACACTTCCTTAGCATACCGTAGGCCCAATAACACATGGAGTTTTTCAGACTCCTGTGGGGTAGAGCTAACTCAAGATGTACATTTGACCGTTTCCTCAGTGCTACCCTTGAGGTACACCCCAGTCTAAGCTCTAGAGCCTTGAACAGCCCCACACAGAAGAATATCATTAAGCAGGCAAGGCCCTATGTCTTGGGCAATTTATCTCCAGTCAAACTGAAGTTAGAAGGCAAGGCACGTGAGCTCTCTTGAGGGATGAGGGAATGGGATATCCATTCTTCTCATACAATCAACTATGTCACTCAGGCAATAGGAAAAAAAGCATTGCATCCAGATAAAACTATTCAAAAAATAGGCAATAAATGTTTTTCTCTCCCATACAGATTTTTTTTAAAGTTTATATAACTATAGTTATGAATAAGATTTTACAAAATTTAGAATTAACATGCCATTATATTTTGTTTGGCTTTGAGAGCATTGTAAACTGGTAAGTTATTTTTTGGCTAGTATTTGTTCCAATATAAAGATATAACAACGAATCAATTTTAACATTAACGCTTCTAAATCTTTTTTGTTTAATAGTATAAATTTGGATTAGAAGGACAAGGAACATCAGTTATTTTACATAATTCTCTACTTGCATTTAATTCTCACTGAAGTCTTAAGAGATTGTACAACTGTTTTTAATTAGAAACCATAAAATTAGACTGATTAACTTAGAGTTGGAGCTGATATTACCTTAAAGCCCCTTGATGTCCAACAAACTGGTGAAACTTAAGTTCCTTCATATTATTGAACCTTTGGCCTTTCAAATTACTTCAACATTTAAAGTTCACATCTAAAAAATTGTCAAATAAAATATATTTTCACTCTCCTCATCTAAGCCATCACAACTATTAGAGGACCCAGTTCCCCTTCCACTGATATGATTTGAATTACTTTAAAAAGCAGGACTGGGGATGCAACTTAATGGTACAGAGGTTGCCTAGCTTGCATGAGGCTTGGGTTTGATCCTCTATTATCCCTTTGCTCTACATAGCAGCCCATGTTTGTTCAGCGTTTCATGGGGAAGGTAAATGGGGCCTTTGATCAAGATTGCAAAATACATTGATAGCCACTAGTGCTCAGGAATCTATAACAGATCGGGCTCTTTCCACCATCTGCCTGTTTCAGGTTTGGGTAAAAGAAGAAAATATCGAATGTTTTCTTTTGCCAACAAATGATAGCATGGGATTGGATGATCTTTAAGTCCCTCTATCACTCACAGATCCTGGGAGTTCATGAGTGCTGCTCCACTGGCCACCAGGATCAGCATCTTCCAAAAATACTTAATGTTCTAAAATAATCAGATGAGCAGATGCTGACCAATACCTCCACAGGGTAATGGTTTATTCTGAAACAACTAGAGAGTCCAAATAGTTGACATGGAAAACATTGATGGTAGGAAGATCCAGGGACAGAAATGAAGAGAGTTCCAGGCTTTGAAATTCTCTAAATGTTGCAGATACTGTTCCTTAGGAAGAATTTTTTTACTGAAAATATTTAAGTGTTAATCTTAACAATTAGAATCACAGCTATCCCCTGTGTTCTACATGAAATTTTTCTAAGACACCAACTCATGACTTCCTATCTCCCACTTCAACATCTTTTTTTTAAAGAGAGAGTGAGAGAGGAGAGAGAGAGAGAGAATTTTTTTTAATATTTATTTTTTTTAGTTCTCGGCGGACACAACATCTTTGTTGGTATGTGGTGCTGAGGATTGAACCCGGGCCGCACACGTGCCAGGCAAGTCTGCTACCGCTTGAGCCACATCCCCAGCCCCATCAACATTTTTATATAATAAAAATTTCCCTGAAATTAAGAGTTTGGTTAAAGAGAGAGGATTAGAAGCTAATCTAAAAATAATAATGAAATCTTGATATTATATCAACACTCAGTAAAATTGCTGTAGTCCTATCACTTCTCTCATATTGGAGGTTTTATTCCACAGTCCCTATTTTTTAATGTTAAGGAAAATAACTTCTGAATTGCTGATTGCTCTGGAAAAAGAAACAACTTTGAATTTCCATGATATCTCAGGCTCTGCAGGAGTAGAAATTTGCAGGCATTGTAGCATTGTTTATAACTTTTACTTTTGATGCTGTTCCAAATTTACAGAAAAATTCCAAGAATAGTGTGAGGACATTTTTACTATTCCACCATTTGATATATCATATTCTCTCTACTGCCCCATGCATGCAAATATGCTCTCCCCCTCCTCCCCCACACTCCCTGAGCTATTTTAGAGTAGTTTGAAGAAATTTTAATCCTTTGCTCCTAAATACTTCAGTGTGTATTTTCTTTAAAAACACAAGGATATTCTCTTATACAAACACAGTGAAATTATCCAAATTGGGAAATCTAACATTAATACAATGCAATAAAGTCTCTATTAAAATCTCAACAACTGCCCCAGTGATATTTCTGGCTTCCCCTGTTCACCTTCAGGATCATACGTTGCATGTAGTTGTCATGCTTCCAGTCTATCAATTCAAAACCAGAAACTAAAGAATACTTTATTTTGGATCTTAGAATCTGCAATTTGGAAAACAGCTCAGACAGTTCTAAATCATGGTTTCAAAGAAGTAGGGGAAGCAAGAATCTTTCCTGGGCAAGCAGTTCTGAATTATGACAAAATGGCAAAAAAATTTTACACAGGAAACTTCTATTGAATACTGGGAAAGCACGGTCACTGTTAGATGGGTAGAAGATAGAGAAAAGAATATATGTGCTTAGTAAGAATATCTGTGAAACTAGAGCTCAATAACCTCTTGACCCACATCTTGAGTCTCTGAACATGATATAATTATCTGGTCATTTCAGATGCCTGCACTCAGAGAGTGGAGGTGGCCAAAATTCACATTCCCAGGTTCTCAGGCATAATCTGGAGATGCACATGAGTGCTACTTCCTTAATGGTGTGTGCAAACGCGTGTGTTTTGCAGTACTTTGGACTGAACCCTGGACTTCCCATGCTAGGCAAGCTCTACTACTAAGCTACAACCCCAGCCTTCCCTCCACTTCATTTTCAAAAACTCTTCTGGTGTTGCTTTCACCTGATTTTCCTTTTTATTTTCACACTCCACTTGTCTTAAATAGGTCCTCAGCCTTTCTTTGTCTTCCTAAACCTTGATATTTTTTTAATAACATAGGCTAGTGTAAGGTGAAGGAAAATTTTCTCTCTCCTCTTTGAAATTTCACTGAAATAAACAGAAAAAGACAGATTAAATAGGAGAAAAGGCATGCAAACTTGTTAACGTACAAAAGGAGAAAAATCACAGGAATGAGATAAACAACTCGTCCATTATTCAGAAACTTTCCATTATTCAGAAACTTATATACTCCCCTTGTTCTGGTATATAAGGTGATGGAGGTGAAGAATGGGTGATAGTGAAACATCTTTAAAAATCCATGGGCTTAGAGAACATGCAATATCCTGACACCTAGTCCCTTGGCCCTGCAGAACAGACAATGGGTTGTAAATGATTCTCTGTGGGTCCAAAGTAGAGGACAATGCAGTGTGACAGAAGTCTGCCCAAGTGTGTTGACAGACTTTAATCTTTATACCCACCATATGTGTTTAGTTTTCTCTGGTTAATGATATTTCTGTAAAAGGACTAAAGACAATTATTGTGCTCTTCTTTGGATGATCAGGTGAGGTAGATAAAGGAACTTTCAGAGTGCACCAAAGCAATATTGCACCCTTAGTGTGTAATAGTGGGGAGAAAGGGGGAAGTGTGCATGGTGTTGGTTTGCACCAATACTGGTAAAGTTATCTTTGCTCGATTGGTTAAGGTAGTTCTTGTTTCCTCCACTGTGGATGGACTGTTTTCCCCTTTGTAAACACATAGTAGGCAGAGATGCCATGCATGCATCATCAAACTTCACTCATAATTTACATATGATATAATTATAATCAGTGTTTATATTCCACTGTAATGAACAGATTTTTCTTCCTCTATTTATCCATTTATTCCTTCATTGACATTAGTGTGTACTCACAGATTCTTATTTTATTCCATGGACTATAATCCATCACCATCACTATATATTTTGATGTTTCAATTGCCTCAGAGTTGGCCAGGTGTGAATTTCATCAAGTAGGGTCCTGAGAGAACTGTAACATTAAGTTTTTTGTAAGCAGTTAATTTGACAAGAGAAAAATACTTTCTGTATATATTAGGGCACCTAACATCACCACCCACTTTCTTAGTTGACACTTTTTCTGAAAGGGGCTATCACACACAGTCTTCTTTTTCTACCAGCAAAATGTCTTTGTCCTTGCCTTCTTTCTAGATCTGACCTCCCACCAGCCCCACCCCAGTGGCTCAGCAAAAATTGTTGTTGGGAGATTGCCATTTTCAAGATGGGATCTCCAGACTACAGACTTATTTAAAAACTTAAAGGTAGCATTAAAAGTCAGGTCTGGATTAGAAACATAAGAGGATACTAGGGTGCTGGGACCACCAGTTACTAACCCTTTGGAGAAATGTGGAATCTACTTTTTGTTGTTGTTGTTGGTACTGAGAATTGAACCCAGGAGTGCTTAACCACTAAATTATATCTCCAGCCCTTTTTATATTTTATTTAGAGACAGGGTCTCATTGAGTTGCTAAGTGCTTTGCTAAGTTGCTGAGGGTGGCGTGATTCTCCTGCCTCAGCTTCCCAAGCCCCTGGTATTACAGGTGTGCACCACCATGCCAGGCTTGGAATCCACTTTGAAAGTTCTATTTTTAAGAATGAATTAGAGGAGCTAGAGTTGTGGTTCAGTGGCAGAGCGCTTGCCTACCATGTGTGAGGCACTGGGTTTGATTCTCAGCACTGCAGATAAATAAATAAAATAACGGTCAATTGACAACTAAAAATATTTAAAAATAAGAAGAGGAAGACAAATAAGAAGAAGAAGAAGAAGAAGAAGAAGAAGAACAACAACAACAACAACAACAACAAGAACAAGAAGAACAAGAAGAAGAAGAAGAAGAAGAAACAACTAACATCTGTGGGCTACATGATTACATGATAATCCATGGAGCAGGGCAAAGTAGGATTGGGACGGGCCCTGGAGGGCTTCAGGGCAGCTAGCAGTGTTCTATTTCTTGACAAGGGTCATGATTCCTGGAGTGCCTTGTAGTAATTTACTAAGTTCTACCTTTATTTTGTGTGGTTTACTTTATCTCTTTTTTTTGAACATGAAAAGTTTTTAAAAATGTAGCAGGAAACCTATTCTGAATCCCTTTGAGTTAACTGGCATATGATCATGTTCTCCTGGAATAAAGCCCAGAACCTTCGCCCCAGCGCTGGCTTACCTTCCTGACAAACCTTTACTTTGCTATCGAGAAAGTGACATCATTTATTTCAGTCACATCATCCTCAATCTTTTCAAACATAAGTCAGAAAGTTGCTCTCTAAGAAAATGTTCTGCCATCCAACTGGAAAATTCCCTAATCTTGATTGGACCATACACCAAGTATTATTTCTAGGGACCTCTGGGGCTTCTTAGTTGGTTTTATGGACCTTGATTTCCTCACCTTGGGGAGGCTTTGATGCTTTCTTGTTAGAAACATTAGGGGTTAAATCTTTCGTTTGGTTTCTGAATAAGAATAATTGTTTTCCTGGTTGGCCTTGCTTTGTTTTGTCTGGAAAAAAATGTCTTGAACATTATTTATATGTTCAGAGGTTAAGCTTTAAGATATATTCTAACTGAACTGAATTTTCCTATTTTTCAAAACATGAAATTTTTAGATTCCAAATTTTTCTCCTGCTTTTCCTACTGCAAGAATTTTTGAGTCCTACATGGTTTCAATGCTAAAAATGTCCCAGGTACACTACAAAATGTCTAAACTATATGACAGAAACTGATAATTTGCATTTTTGTTCTGGTGTCCTAGAGCAGCTCTTGCCTATTTAAAAATTTCCATGGTTTCCAGTTGCAACTCCTTTTAGTAGAATTACTCAGTGAGTTCGTGTTTCTTTTGGTCATATTTCTATTTGTATTTTCCTGGACATTGGTGACTTATTTCCTGCAAATTAGTTGCCCTATCCTTGTACTATTCCATGAAGACTTATAACTTGGATCTCAGCCAAACTTTTGAGTATGTTTTTTTCCATCTTTATGGGAGAGGGTTTTTCCTTTCTTATGTCTTTGAATCCAAATCATCCAACAAATAGTTTTGAGTATGTCTTCTCATCATGACACTCTCATGGGAAATCAGTGTCCCATAGAACCTACACTCTTCTCTTTCAGGTCAGACCATAGCAGGTGCTCTTAGTTGAACCAGTGCTGAGTTCCAAACAGTTATGGATTCCGAGTCAGTGGGGCCGTTGTTGGGCTTGAGTGTGATTATTTTTAGAGTGGGAATGCCTTTCAAAATGTATTTGGAATTAACATGGGTCTATGTTTTCCATGAACACATTCTTCAAATGTCCTAAAGCAGGCTAAGCAATATCTTTTTCAGTACTACGAATGCTTTAATTCTTGACTAACTGGCGAAGTTCAGTGGTGTAGGTGCCTTATCATGAATGCACTTACGTTTCCTCAGGCAGTTACTGGGAAATATCTGGCCCAATGTGGCAGCCTCATAAACTCTCTTCATGGCACAGGGGAGGGATTTAAGAATCAGGATGTCTTTAAAATGACAGTATGGTAGCTTCTACATTGTCTACTCAGCAGATTTCATTGTTTATGTTCAAAATAAAAGAAAGAGTGCACTTTCAATATGAGACAATTGTAATGGGCTAGCCTTGCTCCATGGTGACCATGAGTGGCCAAAAGGTGGTGATCAAACATGACACACTGGAAGAGACAGAGAGGACTAGGTGGATCACACTATCAGACATTGAAGAAATGTGACAAGAGACACTATATTAAAGTTGTAAGTTTTTAAAATAAATTTTTGACTCATTTATATGAAGCTAGTCACCTTCCCATCTCCTGGAGTGATCCTCTTCACCATCTTTGATTAGGAATCACCCTGAACAAAAGCAATAAAATCATTATCAGTGAAAAAACAAAATACAGAGTATCATGTAGACAATTGATTAAGATCTAAGAGAAATTTATCTCCTACTGAAACTCCAAACCTATGCATTTACTCAACAAATATTTGAGATGGGCGTGGTCCATATGTGCTGGGCAGTGGCCTAGCCAATTGGCACATTGTGATAAATCAGTCTTGGCTTCTGCCCCTCAAAGTTAAATATTATACCTTTTACATATCACCAAAAAGAGAAGCAGACTAGCAAGGTTGCAGTCATTCTGCACTCAGGGACCATGTACATAAATTATACAGGCAACATTTGTAAATCAAATGAAATCCACTACTTCAACAATTATATCAGTTATTCCCAAGAGACTCAGTTTTATTCAGATGTAATGTGTGTAGGAACTTTTAAAATTTTAGTTTCAAATGCTAATATATTTAAAATTATTTTCTTCATCTGCTATGTATAAACCTTGAGGAACTATCAATGTCCTCAGCACTGTTTTCTTAATCAGATCTATTTAAATCTCATAGAAAATAAGTTAGCTAATAATATTCTGAGGGGGGAGGGTCAACGAGGAGAGAAACAGGAAGAAAAGGGAAGAATAAGTGCCTACAGAGTGCTGAGATGGAGAAAGGGTGACAAACTCTAGATATAGATTGGAGCGGTGGGGATATACAACTGGGATTAGACTAAGTAAACTGGAGTTATGGAAATGTACAGACTGAGTTCTGTGGGATTATACTAAGTAAACTAAAGTTATGGAAAAGTACAGTCTGAGTTCTGTAAAATTAAGGACCTTAGCATTTGTGCAGACAGTCTATAGCATTAGAAGGTAAATTGGTTTGGGGACAAATGATCTGTAAATAAGGTTAGCCTTATACAGATTAAAGGTGCAAATTTTTAAACTGTTTCCAAAGTTCAGAGACTTCAGTTATTCAGCGCTTATACATAATTTCTTAGAAAAGCAATGTAGAAAGTCTTCAGTTTCTAAGTAAAGGTTTAGGGAAACCACATGTAGGCATGCAGTCCTTTACAGATATTTTCACTTAATTTCCACAATCCATCACTACAGTTTACACAGGAGGAAACAGACTCAGAGAATAGAAATGTCTTACTCAGGATCAGTTAAGTAGCTAAACAAAGGTCAAGCTGCCATTTTCTCTATGCATCTTAGATAAATCTTTCCAAAATATGAACCAAGGCTACCTACAGGAGACTTACTAGGGATAAGCAGAGCACTCAATTAGAGAATTCAATTGGAAACCTCCAATTGGATATTCAAATGCAGATTCCTGAATTCCATCTACTAAATTCTTCTGAGGGCAGAGCTCCAGGAATCACCAGTTTAACAAGATCCCCAAGTGATTTTTAGGAAAGGTAAAGTTTGAGAACCATGAAAGGTGAAGTTACCAGATGTAATAAATTTTCAAAAAGTCCTGATGGGCTAATATCAGCTGTTTTAAAAAGAGGATGATTATTATGACTGGAATATGAGGTGTCCCCCAATAGGTTCCTGTCTGAGAAAATGTAAGAAAGTTCAGAGGTAAATGATTAGGTTTTGAGGGCTGTAACCTAGTCAGTGGATTAATCCATTTGATGGATGAATAATGAATGGATTACTGGGTGGTAACTGTAGGCAGGAGAGGTGTGGCTGGAGGAAGTAGGTCACTGGAGGTGTGCCCTTGGGGATTATATATCTTGTTCCTGGTACCCTAACCTCTCTCTCTTTCCCTGCTGCCTTGAGCTGAGTAGTTTTTCCCTGCCATGCCCTTCCACCAGCAAGTTCTGCCTAACCTTCAGGCCCAGAACCATGGGATCTTCCCACCCCGGAATTAAACCTCTGAACTGTGAACCCAAAGTAAACGTTCCCTCCTATAAGTTGTTCTTGTCAGGTATTTTGGTCACAGTGAAGCAGACAAACACAATGATGATGATGAATTGCAGGAATCTCTGTATTGCATGTAATCTAAGACCATCCAATAAGCTTTATCATTAATTTGTTCCTTGCTAACATCAGCAACTTTCTGTTTGTAGAAGACTTTTTCTTTGGCCCACTATTGTAAGCTATTGATTTCAACTGCTTTTCTTCCATTTCAGAACCTCAAATGGTTAATCTGGGTTTGGTGTCATTGTTATTCCTTTAAGAATTCCACTAGTGAGTTCAGGGAGTGGCAGGGCTTGCTGTGACCCTTTGTTAAAACAGAATCCTTTGATTTGTTGTCAGGAGTTTTGGATTCTGCAGCTGCCAAGACATTTGGTAGTCTTCAGGCAAGTCTGTGACATCTTCCATAGAATCTTCTGGGTAATATGCTTATTCACATCCAAAGCCACTTTGCATATGAAAAACATGAAGGCCATTAACCACAAATAAATCAGGAAATATAACAATGTCTCCCTGCAGCAGTGCTCAGTTTATTGCAGTGTGTGTGTGTGTGTGTGTGTGTGTGTGTGTGTGTGTGTGTGTGTATTTAGATCTTTGCTTTCCCTAGCATCCCTCTTTAACTTTCCCCCTGTCCAGACACCAATTATCACTTTTCTCTCTGTTTCTTTCTGTCTAGGGATTAAATATTACTGGTAAGATTGGCTTGAGCTGAGTCAGCCATGGTGAATCTAGATTCCTAGTCAATCTCCAAAAAACATAACAGACCAGGGGCATAGGCCAGAATCTAATAGTTAATGATTTGTTATTTTCCAGAGTCTGAAATTTTAGGTACTTTTCCAAATGCTGCCTGAGGGCTTCTATAGCAAATGTGCATGCCTGCCTTTCCAGACAGCCATAGTCAGCATCTTTAGGGGAAGTGGGCCATCCTGATTTCTGACCAGGCACTAGCCCTGAGGGTGGTCTCTGGACCCCTAGCTCTTCATTAATTCTGCCTTTCCTTCTGCCTTTCCTTCCCTCCAAAGGCTGTCTGCTGATCTTATTGATAAAGACACTGACAATAACTATTTTTTCAGGAAGTAAAAGCATAATGGAAATTATGGTAATTATAATTTTTTTCCATAAATGATTGTAGTAAAAATGAACCTTTAAATATACCTTGATTTAACACATTATGATACATTGGAAAAAGAGAATTAAGACCTTTTATAATGCTGTGTATTACAATAATTGGATTCCAAAATAGCAAAGGCAATAGAATATCCATGAAAGAATATCCTTTGACCCCAGGGGCATATTAGCAATCTCAGGTACTTTTGACTCTACAGGCCTTTACCAATAAAGAAAAACAAAAGTTACTATTGCTGGGGTTCAGGAGGAGTGGACATCTCAATAGAACCATCATTTATATTTAGAATGTATGTTTACGGTACACACCAACCAAAGAGATAGAGGTCATCTAAGGATGTGCCCAAGATAGAATCCATTCTGTTGCCAAGTTCTTGTGGCGTAGTTTCAATCTCTGGGGACAAAAAGCAAAAAGTCATTCGGTGTCATTTGGTATTGACTTAAGTTATGTGAGCTATTTCATATCTTTCTTGTCCTTTTTTTATACTTTGAATACCCTAGGATAATGACATGTATTAATCAATAATTTATTATCTCATTTATAAATCTCATTTAATCACTCCTTAGGTTCTTTATTTGGTTATTTATTTCATGCTTATAGTAAACTTGTGTGTTACTTCACTTCATAAATTTAAAAAGTTGAGGTACAGAGATGTTCAGGTGATATTTATGGTATTCTGTTCATCCTTTATGGCAAAATAAATTATCTCAAAATGTAGTGGCTTACAACAATAGTCACTTTCTTTTTACCTCCGCTGGTCCTGGGGGTTGACTGGGCTCAGGGACGCAATTCTCACTTAGGGTCTTCCATGGAGTTGAAGTTAGATGGTGGCTATGGCTGGGACCTTAGATAGGCTGCTCATTCAGAACCCTACTTATGGTCTATGTGGCCTGAACTTCCCCACAGGATTGATGCTAGTCTCTAAAAGCCAGCATCCCAATGGGACAGGTTAAAGTTGTGTTGCCTTCCTAATTTCTTAAACTTTGAAGTATTATAGGTTAACCAGGAATTACAAATATAGCAATGGAATTCAGTGTACTCTTTACTTGGCTCCTCCCAATGATGAGATCTTCTGTTTTTATAAAATAATATCATAACTAGGAAATTAGCATTTGCAAAATGACAGAACTTATTCTGTTTTGCCAGTTTGGGGGTTTATTTTTTGTCTTTTTTTTCTTTTCTCTTCTTTTTTGTGTGCTGGTGTTGGTACTAGAGATTTCCCCAGTACCAAAAAAAGAAAGAGAGAGAGAGAGTGGTGCTGGACATGGTGGCATATGCCTGAATCCCAGTGGCTGGGGAGGCTAAGACAGGAGGATTGTCAGTTCAAAGCCAGCCTCAGCAAAAGTGAGGCACTAAGCAACTCAGCGAGACCCTGTCTCTAAATAAAAAATAGGGTTAGGGATGTGGCTCAGTGGCTAAATGCTCCTGAGTTTAATCAATCCCCATTACCAAAAAAAAAAAAAAAAAAAAAAAAAAGAATGTCCTGCTAGTTGCTAGTATCCTAACTCTACCTCATTTTAATTCAATTTGATAATTATTATTACACATTCCATATCTATTTGAAACATACATTTAATACTGGGAATAGTTTTAAAAGAAGATACTTACAAACCAAAAAAAGATAACAGATTTGGAGTAATTTCTTTCTTATTATTTTTCCTTTTTTTCTTCCTTTCTTTTTTTTTCTTTTTTTGTGATGGCTATTCAACAAGAACCTCCTGAATGCAGGGCACTCATTCTAGCGCTATACTGTAGCCCAGGCAAATTTTTGACAAAACAGAATAGATAAGGCTCACCTTTGGTCACGAAAGCATCCTAGAATATTTGAAAAACTATGTAGAAAAGGGAAAAGTGGGCCAAGGACCTGAACAGACACTCCTCAGAGGAGGATATACAATCAACAAGTACATGAAAAAATGCTCACCATCTCTAGCAGTCAGATAAATGCAAATCAAAACCACCCTAAGATACCATCTCACTCCAGTAAGATTGGCAGCCACTATGAAGTCAAACAACAAGTGCTGGCAAGGATGTGGAGAAAGGGGTACACTTGTACATTGCTGGTGGGACTGCAAATTGGTGCAGCCAATTTGGAAAGAAGTATGGAGATTCCTGGGAAAGCTGGGAATGGAACCACCATTTGACCCTGCTATTGCCCTTCTTGGACTATTCCCTGAAGACCTTAAAAGAGCATGCTACAGGGATACTGCCACATCGATGTTCATAGAAGCACAATTCACAATAGCTAGACTGTGGAACCAACCCAGATGCCCGTCAATAGATGAATAGATAAAAAAAAGTGGCATTTATACACCATGGAATATTACGCAGCACTTAAAAATGACAAAATCATGGAATTTGCAGGGAAATGGATGGCACTAGAACAGATTATGCTTAGTGAAGCTAGCCAATCCCTAAAAAACAAATACCAAATGTTTTCTTTGATATAATGAGAACAACTATGAACAGAGCAAGGAGTAAAAGCAGGAAGAAAAGATTAACATTAAACAGAGACATGAGATGGGAGGGAAAGGGAGAGAAAAGGCAAATTGCATGGAAATGAAGGGAGACCCTCATTGCTATACAAAATTACATATAAGAGGTTGTGAGGGGAATGGGAAAATAAACAATGAGAGAAATGAATTACAGTAGATGGAGTAGAGAGAGAACATGTGAGGGAAGGGGAGGGGGATAGTAGGGGATAGGAAAGTTAGCAGAATACAACAATTACTAATAGGGCATTATGTAAAATTGTGGATGTGTATCCGACATGATTCTGCAATCTGCATTTGGGGTAAAATTGCGAGTTCATAACCCACTTCAATCTAATGCATGAAATATTATATGTCAAGAGCTTTGTAATGTTGTGAACAACCAATAAAAAAAAAAGAAAAAAAAAAGAAAAAAAAAGAAAAGGGAAAAAGCATTTCCACAAGGATTTACAGGCCTGATTTTGGCATGAAATGTCAGAGCACAGAGCAAAAACACAGAGGGCAAGTGTACTGCCAATGGGGGAAGAGTAGCACTCGCCCACCAGTGGGACGGGCTGGATGATCATGTGTTATGCCAGCTTTTACAGGCACTTAGTTGGAGTCCTTATGCTGACCCTTCATAGTCACATCCACCCCTGCCTGTCCCCATACCTGTACACTGGCAACCACTAATCTGCTCTCCATTCCTATGGTTTTGTTATTTCAAGAGTGTTGTATAAGTGGAAACATATAGTACATGACCTTTTGAGACAGGCTTTTTTCCACTAAGCCTTTGGGATCTGCCAACTACACAAGTGTCAATAGTTCATTTTACTGATAAATAATATCCCACATATCACCTTTTAAGTCCTAGCTTTGCAAGTCACACAATTGCACTTTCATAAAACAGATCTGTGAATTTCCAAGAGAAGGGAACACAAGCCCGTCCACACCTTGATGACAGTAGTATCAATGTCAGTTTGTAAGAAAAGCCGAAGGAGAACTGTTCTGATGATGCTCTACCACATATGATCTACCACAGACAGAGAGTGGCAGGGGTGGCATTTGAACCCAGGAAGTTTGACTCAAGAGTCCTTATTTTTACAGTGTCAACTTGTCAATCTTCCTATCCCAGTGGGAATAAACTTATTGAGAACTTCATTAAGAAATAAGGTATATAAACATGCTAAATATACAGCACTAATTTTTTTTGTGGGAGATGATACAGGGGATTGAAATCAGGGGCACTCAATCACTGAGCCACATCCCCAGCCCTATTTTGCATTTTATTTAGAGACAGGGTCTCTCTGAGTTACTTAGAGCCTCACTTTTGCTAAGGCTGGCTTTGAACTCACAATCCTCTTGCCTCAGCCTCCCAAGCCACTGGGATTACAGATGTGCACCACCACGCCAAGCAAGTACTAATTTTTTAAGTAAAGAATTTGAGGACATAAAGGCTTGGCAAGATCAAAATCCTACATGTTTATTGAGGGCAAATGATAGGAAGAAACAAGTGAGTAGCGTGGAAATCAAAAAGACAGATACAATTCATTTTCTATTCTACAGAACTTCTGACCTCCAAACTTCCTGCTTACTGGATGTACTCTGTGAATGTCAACCACCTAGGAAGCGCTCCTTCCTCACTAAAATTGGAACCACACTTTTATCCTAGACAACCCAAATGGTCCTATCTTCTGCCAGATGGGTTTTCCAGAAAAATTCTGGAAGCACAACATTTCTACTAAACACAAATAGGTCAGTCCTGCCAACCCCAAGGTCATCACTAGCCAATGGCACATTTGTATGAATTAGAAAAAGACAAGCTTTCTCTTGCCAGATAGAACCAGATATCATGGCCTGGCCTTGGTTGTGCTCACGAGTACTCAACCCAAAATGATTTTTGACAGCTCTGCCACTTACCATTTTCCCCCCATTGATTCCATAAACATTTCAGTGCCTACCATAAGCCAAGAACTTTTCCAGGTGCTAGAAACATTCATACCCCCCACCCCAGGAACTTCAAAGACTTTATGAGAAGCCATGAAGTAAGCAGAGGACATGACATAATGCCATAAATCCATGACAAAGCATGGGAGGCAAAACCTAGACTAGGGGCAGGGAAATGGCTTTTAGGAAAGGCACCCCAAAGAATGCATTTCCTGAGCTGCATTTTAAGTCCTGGAAAATGGGACTTAGCCCAGGGAATAGAGGTAGCAATGCCAACCAATGATCCTGGGCATGGGCAGCAATCACATAATGGAGGGCTCAGAGCCACAGCTAGCTCTGCAAAGATTTCTATGTAATGTAGAGAAAATGTTTCCTTTTTCCCACCCCCAAAGAAAACGAAGCTGTATTCATTTTCCAGGGCTGCCATAACAAATTACTGTAAACTTAGTGGATCAAAATACAGGAAAAATTCTGTAAGCCACCAGTCTGAAATTGAGATGTCAGAAGAACTGGTTCCTTCCGGAAGGGCTAGGGGGAGAATCAACTTGCTGTTTCTCTTCTGGCTTCTGGCTTTCCAGGGCTTCGCTTCCTTCTTTACATGAGGAAATATTCAGTGTTTTTCTCTTCCCTGCTGTACTTTTTCTTTTTTTATAAATAGACTTGTCATTGGATTAGGACCACCCTCATGAATCTAGAATGATCTCACTTAGAGGCCCTTTTCATAATTTCATCTGTAAAGATCCTTTGACTAAATAAGCCCCATTCACAGGTATCAGAGGATATAATTTGCACTTGAGTTTGGGGAGATTACAATACAACCCACTATAATCCCCTCAGCAGATGAAGCCGCTGGGTTAAACTGGGCCCAGAGCAAGGCAGCACAGCAGGGAACTGAGTCTTTGTCAACAGCAGATCTAAACCATTAAGGAAGTATGTGTTCATTAAGGAAGTATGTCATTCTGGTCATTCTGGAAACTTTCCTCTAACAGCAGTATAGAGAACAAATTGTTTTACAAGGTGACAAAAGATTCTCTGCTTGACCAACTTTTATTCAGCTTTCTAAATCTTCTACTAGACCCATATGTGCCCATCCTTGTAAAACGTGGCTTTAGCAAGAACCCTGATAAGTCAATTTAGCAAGAATTCCCCAACCTCCGTATGTCTTCCTCCTCAATTTACCATCAGATTCCTCATCCTCCATCTTCCCCTAGGGATTGTCTGATCACACTGGCCTGCCTTCAACAATAATCCTCTTAGGTCAGTTTAGCCACAATCCCCTTACCTCTGAGGTTTCCTTTTAAAAATTTCTCCACCAGTCTTCTGTTTGGCTGTAAATTCCCAGTTGCCCATGCTGTATTTGGGGCTGAGCCCAATCTTCTCCAATCATTGCTAGACCTGTTTGCAGTGTTCCCTGTATCTTTTGAAGTGGTCCAGGATAAAGTCTTCCTGACCATGCTTTAACAAGTATTGTTGAAAAATTTTAATTTATTTAATAAAGAGTAGGTGCAAGAGGATAAGAGATGACTGAGCCATATTAGGGTCAGCAAGTCCAATGATGAGACTGTTGCAAAAATAGAAGGAAAGAAGGTCCAAAACTATATTAGTGGCAGTGGGGATGAAAGGAAATGAGAAAGCAAAGCTCCCGAGATTTGGAACTAGATGAGGGAGTTGAGATAGAGCTAGGAATTAAAGAAGATCCCAAAATCTCTAGGCTGGAGCAACTGAGTAAGCTGTGGTGCCACACACTGAAAACACACACACACACACACACACACACACACACACACACACACACGTAATTTTAGGGGGTGATGATGATTTCAGCTTGGGCTTTGTTTAAAATGAAATGCCTGAGGAAACATCAAAGTGGAGCTTATTCTGAACCCCCATGAAATGGGAGGTCCAGTGTGGGAAATAACCAAATTCCTAGGGTATCATGTTACTATCCTAAGACAGACAAAAATGAAAAATTGGCAGTCTTATGCTATGTAGGAGTGAGTTTTCTGTAATCTGACACTTCTAAACCTGCACTTTCACTTGTTGCTCTAGTGTTTATTTATCTTCCATAAGCATTCTGACAGTGTTTTCTCAGAACTGAGAAATGTTAAAAGCTGCAAAGAAATCTCCACATTATCTACACAGAAGAAAAGTGTTTATGCACAAGTAACTCACCAAAACGGTGTCTTTGCAACCATATAGACAAAACAGGGTTTGCTAGCATTTCCTTAAAACCCAGCATGTTTGATCATATCAAATGAAAGCTGAAAGTAGATCCTGAAAGTTTAGGCAAGACTAATTTCAACTATTACCCATGATGTACAGATAAAGAACCAGGGAGACAGGCCACTTGCCTATCTGAAGGTCTCAAGGGAAACAGTGAAAACAAGGGAAATAGTTGGAAACAGTGAAATCTTTTCCACTTAGGGACACTGTTGAGGGCCACAATCAAGTCAAGATGGCGCCTGGCACTTTGCCAGGAGGAGTGGTTTGTGAAGCAATGCCCGCGAGTCATTAAGATGATGAGGATTCCTTAATGACTGACTGCTGTATCTAGATGATGTTAATTAAGTTAAGCTGTGTAATTAGTTAAGTATATATACCTCTACTGTCCCGTAATAAAGCGGCTCCCGCTGTATCAACCTTCACAAGTTGCTTGTCACCACCCCCCCCCAGTTATTTTGCCCAGCCAGATTGCAGCAGGACACTTCTGAGCTGAATAAAGAAGTGGTTGATCTCTCTGACCACCATAGGGTGCTAAAAGGTGGGCCTAGAATAAGAATTTGAGACTGTTATTTCAGAGCTGCATCAGTCTCTCTGCAAAAGACAAAGTACTCTTAAACTAACCAACAACTCCCTGCCCCCCTGCCCCCACACTTTCACCAAGTTAGAACTTGGTCAAGAATGAGACTAAGCCCTGTTCAAAGATGAATATAAAAAGACAAAGTTAGGGAAATAATGACTATCGCATTTCATCATCTTTCCTACCCTTATGGCCCCTCCCTTCACTTTTCCTCTTCACCCTATCCAGGTCATCATTACCCTAAATACATGTAAGAAGACAAGAACAATGTGGCTCTACTTTGTGTACAACCAGAGATATGAAAAATTGTGCTCTATATGTGTAATATGAATTGTAATACATTCTGTTATCATATATAACAAATCAAAATTAAAAAAAAAAGAAAAGAAAAAGTCAAATTTAGTCAGTGCAGTGGCACACACCTATAATCCCACTTCCCAGCTGTTCAGAAGGCTGTGCAGGAGAATCCTAAATGCAAGACCAGACTGGGAAACTGAGTAAGACCCTCCCTATCTCAAAACTGAAAATAAAATGGGAGTTGGGGATATAGCTCACTTTACAGCACCTTGGGTTCAATCTGTAGTGCTGCAAACAGAAACAAAAACAAAAACAAAACAATCAAGTAATAATAAGTTAGAGAATCTTTCATCAGAAACTTAAAGAATGAGAAATGACGAGAAAAAAAAACTGTCACTAACTTCCTTGAATTTTCCCTCAGATTAATCTGCATAGTAGTACTATGTTGTACTGGTTAAAATACTGCGTTCTTTTATTCTAGATTCTGTGATGAAGAGATTTACAGTGGAGTATTTATCGTTTCTTTCTGAATGAAGTTCTTTATAGGATCCCACTCTCAAAAGGGGCCCCGTAAAACACATTATTCAGAATGCAGTATAAATTCTAAGAGAAACTGTGGAGGCCTGAATAGGCTGGGGTTGCATTTATTTTATACAAAAAGATAGATTTTAGCAGCTATCAGCACTCAAAAATTAGAGCCTGTGTTCAGAACATGTCTTAGTTCATTGACTCTAACAAACTCCATACTGAAGGATATTCATTTAATAAAATCTCATTTCACAGCCAAGCATAGCCATTCCTAGAAATTGTGCTTTTAAAAAACAAAATCCTAGATATTTAAGACACAGCAATCTAGTAATGCATGGTTTCCACAATCTTTAACTTAAATCTGAGTTAGATTTCAGATGGGTGAAAGGAAAAAATGAATCTTTTCTACATATTGCAAACTCTTTCAGAAGGATCTGGAACATGAACATTTCCCTTTATTCATATACATGAACATTTTCACAGTCAAAAATGAATCTTCTCACTAAATGGGACACATAAGGACTATAGCCTTGTGTCAGTGTAGATCAGGTTTTAAAGAAAAAAAAATAATTTCCACCTTTAGAACTTTTCAGATTTTAAAACTGCTGAAGAAGAATTGTAGACCTATTGGTACTATTTCATCTGTTCTTGGAGAAGATAATGGTCACTTGGAACAAATATTGTAGACACAACTTCCTCCACTTCTGCTATCTTGCCTTCCTAACCCCTGGTAATGAACTAGGCAGTCTGATCCCTGATCACCCTTGGAGAGCATCCTAAAGCCACACAAGCTGCAGTTCAATTGGAAGCAGTACCTAAGAGTCCAGACTTCCGATCCTGAATGTATTAGTCTCATATAGATTAAAATTACTCAAGTCATTTTAGTGCCATTCATTTTACAATAACAAATTAGGAATTTTTTTTTTAGCTCAGAGTCGTAAGGAAAAAAAAATGAATGAATGGAAAGCTATGGTAGTAGAGTATGCAGAATTGGAGCCACTTATTAAAAGTGTGCCAAGTGGTCGCAAATTTAAAACTGTAATGCATTTTCAGTCAGAATCCAAATGGGATTGGTGGAGGGGGATTCGAAAAACAGTTAAAATCTGTTTTGGAAAAGAAAACCATGCAAGAATGGTCAAGAAGATTTGGTGGAAGAAGAAGAACTAGCAGTTGCTAAATGTTCAACAAACAATGAGGTACTGGTGTAAAATCATTCATTGAGAATTTAACATGTGTCAGGCTTTGTTCTAGGTCTCACAGAAATAGCATAGAATAAGAGCAATAGGGTCCATGGCATATATTCCAGCAAAAGACCCAGATACTGATGGCAAAAATCAGTTGGTCACAAGGATGCAGGGAAAAGCCTGTGGTGGCTCTTTCAGATCAGGTGCTCAGGAGAGCCCCAAGGGGGCTTAGCAAAAAGCCAAGGGGCCACAGCAATATATTCCAGGAGATGGCATTTGATCAGATAGAGTGTCCTGCATGTTTTTTTTAAATTTTTTATTTGTTTTAATTAGTTATACATGACAGTAGAATGCACTTATATACTTTGACATATCATGCATAGATGGAATATAATTTCTCATTTTTCTAATTGTACATATTGTAGAATCACATTGGTCATACAGTCACATACACACATAAAGTAATAATGTCTGTTTCATTCTACTATCTTTCTTATCCCCACATCCCCTGCCTTCCCCTCCTTTTACTTCCCCAATTATATAAAATTATATAATTTTATAATTATATTTTTTATAATTACTACACATATATACCACAATTTTTGTATCTCTGTATATAAAGTATGTTGACACCCAATTCATGTCTTCATACATGTACTTTGTATAAAGATGTCCATCACATCCCACCATCCTTGCTAATCCCCTACCCCCTCCCTTTTCCTCCCACCCCTCTTCCCTATCTAGAATTCATCTATTTCTCCCATGCTCTCTCTCCCAATCCCACTATGAGTCAACCTCCTTATATCAGGGAAAACATTCGGTATTTGTTTTCTGGGGATTGGCTGACTTCACTTAACGTTATCTTCTCTAATGCCACCAGTTTTCCTGCAAATGCTGAGAAAATTCCATTGTGTATATATGCCACATATTTTTTTAATCCATTCATCCACTGGAGGACATCTAAGTTGGCTCCACAGTTTAGCTATTGTGAATTGTGCTGCTATAAACATTGATGTGGCTGTGTCCCTGTAGTATGCTATTTTTAAGTCCTTTGGGTATAGTCTGAGGAGAGGAATAACTGGGTCAAATTGTGGTTCCATACCCAGTTTTCCAAGGAATCTCCATTTTGCTTTCCAAATTGGCTGCATGTTTTAATCAGAAAAATAATTTAAAAATGAAATAAAGTAAGTTTATGTAGAAAATTAAGCAATGTGATTGTTATGGTTTGAGTGTGATCTTAAGGAACCCCCAGGGTCCATCATGATTCAAGTCTTGGTCCCAGGATGGCATTGTTGAAAGGAGGTAGAAACTTGGGGCAGGGTGGGTGGCTAGTGGGAGGTCCTTAGGTCTTTGGGGCATGTCCTCAGAGGACACTGTGGAACTCAGGTACCTCTCTCTCTCTCTGACTTATACACACACACACACACACACACACACACACACACACACACACACACCATGCTGTGCTGCTATGCAGGGCACAGCCCTCACCAGAAAGGGGCTAAACCATTGGCTCCTCCCCACCCAATCTTGGACTTTAAACCTCCAAAACTATGAGCTAACTAAACCTCTTTTTCTTCATAATTTTTCTACAAAAACCTTTGTGGGGTGTTTGTTTGGTTATAGTGGTGCAAAACTGATTAATACAGTAAATAAAACAACAAAAAAATCTGAAGGAGTACATTGTAGTAAGTTATTCAAATAATCATTTAGAGAAATTACAAATAAGCATTATTTTTAATGCTGCCATTGTTGCACACATATTTAGGTAAATCATATAATTTCCTTTGGGATCTGTTGATGGGACTGGCATGGTATTTTCTCATTTATTTATTTATTTTTGGAATTTTGTGTTTGTGCATAACGATCATACATAATAGTAGAATTGGTTGTTAGGTATTTGTACCTGCACACAACATAACGACATAATTTGGTCAGTTTCATTCCCCTGTACCTTCTCTCTCCCTCCTGCCTCCTTCCTTGTGGTCTCCTAGTTTCATAAGGTTCCTCCACCCCACCCCACACACACCTTCCTTTTTTCTCTTCAGCTTCCACATATGAGAGAAAACATACAACCTTTGACTTTTCTGAGTTTGGCTAATTTTGCTTATCATAATGAAGCATTTAATTTGAAAATATTTTTTGGGACCTTCTCCTATCTGGGGACAGTAGCACACCCACAGCCTTTCTCCAGCTCAGGGATTTTTCCCTCTGGCTACATTCTTTGGACTCCTCATCCTGATCACTGCGTTTGCTGTGGCTCTCCAGGAACCCCATCTGTCTTGGAGCAGTACCAAAAGCCAAAGAGGCACCTGGCAGAAGCAAAATTGGAAGATGGTGTTGGTTTAACACCCACCCATTCATTCATTGAGAATTTAGTAAAACCAGAAAATGCTCACTGTATGTGACACTGTCAAATGAAAACTACAAGGGCAATTTGAAGGACAGGGAGGAAAAAACCTTTCGTGGCCTGGCTATTCCCTCTAGAGATGCAGGCTTCTTTAGCTATTGTTTGGCATGGCATTTTCAAAGTGATGACTGAAATCATTTGAAATTCAGTCACATCTTTATTTCCTGAACTAGTACTTCCAGGTTTACCAGTGATGAGGTTATTACTAGCGCCAAGATTATTAGTTTGAGGAAAACAATTGTCTTAGGAGGGCAGTGGTCAAAGCTACATCATATGCCAATCATAACTTCTAAATTTCATTTTTCTAGATGTTGAGATTCAAATGTAACATTCTCCTCTATTCAAATGATAAGAGTGTTTTATTGATGAAAATTTACTCACATCATTTAAAAAAAAGGAAACCAAACTCTCTTTTTATTTAGAAGATTGTTCTATCACTTATACGTATTGTGTTCTTTTTTATTTTGTTCTACAATATTAGGTTGAGTATACAGATATGGAAGGCATTTGGATGGTTGTTCTATGCTCCCAAACAAAGGTTTTAAAGAGTAAATTTTTCTTTGATATATCTTTTCTTTGTAATTTCTATGTTCAGGTGAATATGCATTAATTCCATCACTGGAAAATAAATTCAAGCTAGAAAACCCCAAATATCTTGCTATTATCAATCAATTACAAAAGATTGTCAAATCATTTTTCATGTCATTTCCAGACTTCTTTAATAAGCATCCCATATGCCAAAATGCATTCACCAATTGTGAATTCACCACTTGTATCATAACTCAGGAAGTATTGTGTCTACTGATTGATTTTCAGGCAGCAAAGATGTACAGACTCAAAAAACTAAAGAGGTAAACTTATTAGAGTTATTCACCTTCTCAAGACTTTTGGAACTCTTTAAGCACATCCAAAGGATGTTACTGCAGATTTTAATACCATTGACATTGCTGGCTATGTTATCACCAACTCTGGCAAGAATACTGAAAGGAGGACAAAATGTCTTTGTGGAACATAGCTGCATTCTTGGCACCTAGGACTTCTACCGCTGTGTTTGATATCATCAAAAGTGACTCAGAGGATGGCACACAGGTTGCCAATATTGGCATCGTGGGATTGAAAATTCCACCATTGAAGAGGCCTCTGTGTGGTTTGAAAAAATTTTAGTCTTCTAAGAGTCCCCTGTTAGAGGATAGAATGCCATTGCCTTCTGTGACAAGCTCTCACTTAGCTGGGTATCTAGAAGGAAGTAGAGAGAGAAACGTTACAGCTATTCTGAATCCTTGGAGAGAGAGAAAGAGGACAGCATGAGAAAAAGACAATGTTAAAGAACAACTTCCTGTTTCACAAGTTTTCTAAACATTTGCCCTAAGTACTGGCTGGACACCAAGTCCCTTTGTCCACTGTGCCACAGTTACAGCAACGCCCTTCATTACCGCAAAGGCACAGTAAGTAGATACACAATTCCTGGGACCTCGTAGGCCTTGGCAGCTCCAAGGCTAAGAGCAGCCAGAAGACGAGCTGGCCAGGTAATCACAAAAGTGTCTCTTTAATCCTGAGGTTAATGCCAAACAGAAATGGCTTCATGACTTTGACAACTGTATTATATTTTTGAACTTATATATGGGTTCATCATTTCTTATACATCCAGAGCTGCAATTTAAAGACGTCCCAGTCTTGGTGTGTCAGGGCACTCAGCTTGGTGTCCACAAATATCCTCAAACTTCATAAAGGCACCATTTCCACACGTTTCTCTATCTTTTAGCACCTTTATCTTATGTTGTAAATGTCTCAAGAGCAGGAAATTATCTTTGAATCCTGCATAGGACCAGATGGAGGTGGTCACAGGAACTGGTGGATTTGCAATCCTGGCAGAACAGCTCTGGATCAAATCATGATTGGGCACAACTGCTCTCCTCCACTTATCTTCTCCTCAGGATAGCTTTGGTATCTTCTAAGCTAAAAATCTGACAACTTGATCCTGAGTGACATCTCTTTTGTATTACCTAAAACAGAGATTGGAAATCTTTAACTTGGGTGTTTAAATGAAAATAACCGTGGATTCAATGAACCTTCACTAGGCCACTTGATTTAGGGAACAGGTTTCTGAGAACAGTAACATTCTCTCTAAACACTGTTATCAAAATCTAGGGTATAGGGTTTGGAGTGAGGTCAGGGTGGGGGAGTGCTTGCCTAACATGAATTAGGCCCTGGGTTGGATCTCCAGCATCACACACACACTCAAAAAACACCCCGAGTGTAGATGAAAATATCACCAGCTATGGGTGATGCTCACTGAAGGGAAGAGATGTAAAGGAAGCACCAAAAGAAAGAAAAGAACAATGGAGATTAAGGAGGGTGATTTCTAGTCCTTCTCCTGCCTCAAGCCTACTCTTCATTTTAACACACTAGGGAGTCTTGGTTTGCCAGATTTAACAAACAAAAATACAGGGCATCCAGTAAAATTTGAATTTCTGAGAAATGATCAATATTTTTTTTTTAGTGCAGTTACATACCCCTGGAATATGTGGTTTTACATGTTAAGTGTTTACACTTAACACTTTAAAAAACTATATTGTTCTTCATGTGAAATTCAAATTTCGCTGGCACAAAGTAGTCCATGGTGAGAACAGCAAAGATTTTGAAACAAGACAAACAGGTTTTATGTGTCAAAATACACTCTACTGTCTTGTAGATCTAGAAAGAATAAATACAATTTTTATTTAAAAAGACAAACAGGTTTGAAACCTTACTTATTAGTCACAAGGGTCTGGGTATGCAATATAGACTTTTTGAGTCTCACTCTCCACATCTTAAAATGACGAAATAGTATTCCTGCATAGGTTGTCATGGGGATTAGAAGTAATATATACATAAGGCATCTAACAAGAGCTCACCAAGATGATGTCCTCTAGTTAATTCTCTTAAATTGTTGGTATGTTTGCTGCTTCACCCTTGGCTTCTAAATCTAAAATATATCTAAAACTCCAAATATGTTTTTTAGCCTCCTCCTCCATCCATATTACCACTTGTCTTTGTCTTTTTAAGCTGTTATAACAAAATACCGCAAACTGTGCAGCTAAAAGACAACAGAAATTGATTTCTTACACTTCTAGACTTGGAAGTCCAAAATCAAGGTGTCAGCAAGATGGCACCTGCTATCTGTGTCCTCACATTATTGGAGGGGGGAAACACTTCCTGGGGCCTCTTTTAGAAAGTCTCTGCCCTTGTGGCCTAATCATCTTCCAAAGGTTCCACCTCCTAACACCATCACATTGGTGACTAGGTTTTTACGAATGCATTTGGAGAGACAAACATTCAGATCAAAGTACTATTCAACTGTGCATAATATAGAGACCAAATGTTCATTTTCACAGCTTGCTCCCACTTAACATAGTTTATTATTACAAATTGTCTAAACATGTCCTAAAGACTATGGCATTTTAATTCCCCAGTTCAAGAAAGCCATGGAGAAGAGTCCTGCAAAGTTGAGAGTTGTGGTTATACTAGCAACAAGAGAGGATAGTATAATCAGACCATTTAGCAGCAACAGAATATGAACTATAGAATTATTCTTTAAAAACTGAATAATAATGAAGCTATTCACTGGAGATAAGTTAAAAGTTTAAACAAGTCTCTTTCCCTATGTCATTTCCTTGGATAAAGCCAAAGAGAATGATTTTGAGGTTTTTATAAAATGGTTTAAGTTTCTCCTTAGTCTTTAATGAGGAGAAAAAAGGTTTGCCCAGTACTATACAGGTAAGATAGTTTTAGCTGAACCACCAGTTTCTCCTTAGTCTTTAATGAGGAGAAAATAGGTTTGCCCAGTACTGTACAGGTCAGATAGTTTTGGCTGAACCACCAGCTGTCACCACTCTATAATCACACACAAACTCCTGATGAGGCTAGAAAATATGCCTTGAAAGTGTTTTTAATAGCAAGTCTCAGTGGCACACACCTGTAATCCCAGCTGCTTGGGAAGCTGAGGCAGGAAGATTGCAAGTTCAAGGCCAGTCTGGTCAACTTAGTAAGTCTCAAAATAAAATTTAAAAGGCTGGGATTGTAGATCTGGGGTAGATGGCTTGCATAGCATGCACAAAGCTCTGAGTTCAATCCACAGTACTGAAACAAACCAATAATTATTATTAATAATACAGAATTATGAAAGACACCCCATAGTGTAAAATAAAATGTTTACCTCAGGAACCACAATGCACAAGGAGTGCATATCATTCTCCTTCTGGGTCAGAATCTGCAACTCAGGAATCAAAGGTCTGTTTTCAATTGCAGAAGGGTCCAGTGTATGTACTCTAAAAATAAATTAGGCTGAAACCATTCCTTGGCTGCTCATGCACATCCTGGTGAGGCCCCAGTTGCACAGGGAGAATGACTTCATAGCCTCTAACAACTGCACTGTTGGGAAAGAGTTATCAATACAGCCTCTCTCACAGCTTGTACAAATATTTAAATGCATTCTTCCCTTGATTCAGCAATTCTGCTACAAGAAATCAACCTTAAGAACATCTTTGATTTCTGCACAAAGCAAATATGCATTTATGCAAAATTGTCACTGTAGAATTGTTTATTGTAGCAAACGACTATAAACAACTTTACTATCTCTTGATAAAGAAACATTTAAAATATATTATGGTATGCTCATACTAAGAAATATTCACCGAAGTTAAAAAGAATGAGTTAGATTTATGTTACAATAAAGAGAACTTGATAAGACATATTTTTAAGGACAGGAGAACTGCACAGAGCATTACTATAATCCTATTACATTAAAATAGTTGGGATGTAGTTCAGTGGTAGAGCACTTGCTTAGCATGCAGGAGGCCTGGTTTTAACCCCCAGCACTGAAAAAAAAACCTTGCTGAGCTTTTTATATATACATGTATGTATATAAAAGTTTAGTGTCATGTTCTAGTGATAAATACTTAATGCTAATACTACTTCTAACTTGAGCAGGATGTTTGCTGGGGAATAGAGAGACTATAATATTACTCAGTACACCAAAATGTTGAGTTTTTAAAAAGAATGTATTTGGGCATTATTTGTATCATTTCATTAATTACTTTTAAAAATAAATGTAAAAAGGAAAAAAATATAACTATTGAATATTCTCCTTACATCTTGTTTGCTTATCTACAAAGCCCTCCTTTATAAAACAGGAATTTCAAATTGTTGTATCTATACACAGTGGACTATTACACAGTATTAAAAGAGAATAAAATCATGCCATTTGCAGGAAAATGGATGGAGTTGGAGAATATTATCTGAAGTGAAGTAAGCCAATCCCAAAAAACCAAAGGCTGAATGTTTTCTCTGATATGTGGATGCTGATCCATACATAATGAGGATGGGGGGAAGCATGGGAGGAATGGAGGAGCTTTAGATAGGGCAAAGGGGAGGGAGGAAAAGAGATGGACATGGAGATAAGAAAGATGGTAGAATAAGATAGACATCATTACCCTAAGTATCCTAAGGCACAAATGGTGTGAAAATACTTTGTGATCAACCAGAGACAATAAAAATTGTGCTCTATATGTGTACTATGAATTAAAATGCATTCTACTGTCATGTATAACAAATTAGAGTAAATAAATATTTTTTTAAAAAAAAACCAGGGATTTCAGAAAGAAAATTCAAATTGTGCCTGATGCAAATTCAGATGTGTAGCTTTTCCTAAGCATATTTGCTCAGCATTCTAGAATCTAGCTCCTTCAAGAATGGAGGAGAATCACAGAAAGAATTTACCCTGTGTGACAAGTAAAACTGCTTAAGCTTGCTTGGTTCAAGGAAACTGCAGAGTCAACAAAGGAGAGGGGAATGATTGGTGAGAACAGTGCAGTCAAGGCGTGAGAGAGAAAGAAGGTTGTTTGAAACACAAGCCAACAAACAAAACCTAAATCCTTAGAATCAGTGATTCACCAAGGGCAGCAACCACAGCATTATAAGCTGTACAAAGGAGTGAATCTGGGTGTGTGAGAGAGGGTCCTCCACACCTAAGAGCAGTGACTGCACAAGGCTGGGTCATGAGATGGGGTTGATGTTAAGGAGTGGTCCCAAGAAGCTGAGAGTGGCCTGAGTCCCGAGCCACAAGGATTGATGGTGGTGGGGGTGGAATTCTTGGCAGTGATGGGTGCAGGGATTGGGAGCATGAGGGCAGCTAGGAGAGCAAAACTATCAAGGTGGCTGGGAGGACCACATGGAACTTTCTGAGCTTCTGGGGAGGGCTTTGTGGAAAACAAAGCCTTACTCAACTCTGTATTAAGAACTGGAGTGTAATACCAAAACTTAGAGTCTGCAGCAAAAGCAGTTCTAAGAGGGATATTTATAGTGATAAATCCTGCATTAAGGAAAAAGAATGATCTCAAATAAGCAATCTAATTTTATATCTCAAGAAACTGCAGAGAGAAGAATAAACCCAAAGTTAACAGAAAGAAGGAAATAAGAGAAGAAATAGGAGAAATAAAGACTAAAAAAAAAACAACAGAAAAGATCAAGGAAACTAAGAGCTGTTTTTTTTGAAAAGACAAATAAAACTGACAAACTTTTAGCTAAACTAGCTAAGGAAAAAAGAAAGACTCAAATAAATAAATTTGTAGATGAAAGAAGACTTTACAACAAGCACCACAGGAATGTGAAGGGTCTTAAAAGGCTACTCTGAATAGTTATATGCCAACAAATTAAATTACCTGGCAGAAATTGATAAATTCCTTCAAATATACAACCTACCAAGACTGTATCATGAAGAAATAGAATTCAAAATGAATAAGGAGGTTTAATCAGTAATCAAAAATCTCTCAACAAAGAAATCCCAGGATCTGATGCTTCATTTTTTAATTCTATAAAATATTTAAAGATAAATTAATACCAATTGTTATGGTTTTGGATATGAGGTATCCCTCAAAAGCTCACATGTGAGACAATGCAAGACAGGTCAGAGAAGAAATTACTGGGTTGTGATTGTCTTAACCCAATCGGTGAATCAATCTCCTGATAGGGATTAACTGAGTGGTAACTGAAGTAGTAGGATATGGCTGGAGGAGTTGAGAATTAGGGGTGTGGTTTTGGCATATATATTTGTATCCAGCAAGTGGAGACCTGTCTCTCTCTGCTTTCTGATCATCAGGTGAGCTGCTTCCCTCTGCCACACTCTTGAGCCAAGCAATGTTCTGCCTCACCTTGAGCCCACGAGGAATGGAGCCAGCCTTCTATGGACTAAGAGCTCTGAAACCATGAGCCCTTAAGTAAACTTTCCTCCTCTACAATTGTTTTGGTTGGGTTCTTTAGTCAAAGCAGTGAAGAAAGCTTATTAAAACACCAATTCTTTTCAAACATTTCCTAAAAATTGAGAAGGAATGAACACTTCCAAACTTCTTCTATGAGAACAGTATCACCCTGATACCAAAACCAGACAGGGACTCTATAAGCAAGAAAATTATTGGTCAATATTCTTCATGAACATATTGTCAAAAATCCTCAACAAAATACTAGTAGACTGAATTTGACAGCACACTAAGGAAGATCATGCACCATACCATGATCCAGGAATATTAACCCCTGGGATGCAAGATGATTCAATACATGAAAATCAACCCATATAGTACACCACATTAACAGAACAAAGGATAAAAGTATAATTCCTAATAAATTCACAATAATACATAAATACACATAGATACAAAAATAATACTAAAATATATATGTTATCACAAAAGACCTCCAAAATAGCCAAGCAATCTTGAGCAAAAAGAAGAAAGCTGGAAATTGCCGTACCTGATTTCAAATAGGCTACAAAGCTATATTAATTTTTTAAAAAACAGTATGGTGGTAGGAAAATAAGGACAGACATGTAGTCCAATAGAACTATAAATAAAGACTAAAGAAAAAAAAATAGAAAAGACCAAGGAAATTAACAGCTGATTTTTTGAAAGGACAAATAAAACATCTAAGGAAAAAATAAAGATGCAAATAAATAAACTTGTAGATGAAAGAAGACTTTACAATAAGCACCACGGAAATGTGAAGGATCTTAAAAGGCTACTCTGAATAGTTATATGACAACAAATACAGAACCCAGAAACTCATCTTCTTATTTATAGCAAAGGGGGTCTTTTATATAGGCACCAAGAATACCCAGTGAAGAAAGAACCTTATCTTCAAGAAATGGTTTTGGAAACTGGATAGCTACATAAAGCTAGATTTCAATGACAAAACAATAAAATCAGATGGAAACTTAACTCACACCATATTAAAAAATGTGAAACAAATCAAAATGTATTAAAGATCTGAATATAAGACCAAAATGTAAAACTTCTAGAAGAAAGCATAGAAAAAATGTTCTCAATCTTGGTCTGGGTGATGATTTTTTAGATATGATTCCAAAAGCACAGTCAATGAATGAAAAAATAGACAAATAGGATTGCATCCAACTAAACAGCTTTTGCACAGCAAAGGGTACAATCAACAGAGTGAAGAGAAAATCCAGGGAGAAAGTATTTTCAAATCAGATATCAAATAAGGTCTATATCCAAAATATATAAGGAACTCAACCTAATAGCAAGAAAACACATAACACATTGAGAAATGGCAAAGGACTTTTCTCAAAAGAAGACATACAAATGACCAACAGGTATGTGAAAAAAATGTTCAGTATCAATATCAAGGAAATTTTGGAATAGCAATTATCAAAAAGACAAAAGATAAGTGTTGGAGAGAAAGAAGAGTAAAAGGAATTCTTGCACACTATTGATGGGAATGTTAATTGACAGAATAATTATGGAAAACTGTGGAGTTTCCAGAAATAATTAAAAACAGAACTATCATGTGCAATTCCACTACTCGGCAATCCAAAAAATTAAAATCAGTATGTTGAAGAGTTATCTATACTCCATGTTCACTGCAACATTGTTCACAATAGCCAAAGTATGGCAACAACCTGAGTGACCGTCAATGGATGAATGGATTAAAAAAATGTGAACACACACACATATGACATATACCTATATATAATATAGATGTATATAATTTATTCAACCTTTAAAAGAAGGAAACTCTGTCATTTGTAACAACATAGATGAACACAGAAGACATTATGCTAAGGAAAATAAGCCAGGCACAGAAAGACAATTACTTCATGATCTCATATGTGGAATCTTGTAGAGTTGAACTCACATATGCAGAGTGTAGAAGGGTGGTTACCAGGAGCTGGGGACAGTAGGAAAGCCTTGCTTAAAGGGCACATAGTTTCAATTTCACAGGATGAAGACATTCTGGAGAGTCGATGTACCACACAGTGACTATAGTTAATAATATGTTATTGGGCATATCTCTTTGCTAAGAGATCTTAAATATTCTTACGCATACAAAGTTACCTTTATAAGGTGATGAATATGTTAATCAGCTCGATTGCAGTCATCTCACGGTGCATATGTGTATCAGAATATATTGCATATCCCTTATATACATAAATTTTTTATTTGTTAATCATACCTCAATAGAAATGGGGGGAAATAAATTGATAAATAAAATAAAATAAAATTCCACTAGGAAAAAAAATATGAAACTGGGAGTTGTGTGGAGAAAAATGCTGTATGTTTTAATAATTTGAACAGTACATAAATTTTATGCTTATGTTTGTGCAAGAGTATATGGAAAGTATGCCAAGAATAAGTAATAGGTCAATAGTTTTAACACCAACATAAACAATGAACTTTCTTTTTCTTTTCTTTCTCCTTCTCCTTCTCCTTCTCCTTCTTCTTTGATAGTAGAGATTGAACCCAGGGGTGCTTAACCACTGAGCAACACTCCCAGCCTTTTGATTTTAAATTTTGAGACAGGGTCTTACTAAGTAGCTTAGGGCCTTTTCTAAAATGATGAGGTTGGTTTTGGCTTTGAACTTGCAATCCTTCTGCCTCAGCCTCCTGAGCTGCTGGGATTACAGGCTAAACAATGAACTTCCTCTATCACCCCTGAGACCTTTCTACATTAGATGAATCCAGAGGTCTCTAGAGAGCTCATACAAAAAAATCACCACTCATGATGGAAGTAACTTTATGGGTGATCAAATAATTTAACAGTTTTATAATACAAATGAAAAGAATCAGAATATTAATGTTGCTTATTATGACTGAAACACTGCTGTAAACTCTGCCCTTAGCTTGATATGCCCATGGAAACCCAAGTTACATTTAAAAACCAAGCCCATCATAGAAGTCTTAGTGGATTTCTGAAATCTTCAATCCATTTAGCTAACACTTAAACTAGATCCTGAGCAGGAAGGGGAGAGGGAAGGGACCAACGACTGGGGAATGTAACCAAAATAAAGAAGAAAATTCAAATTCTTTCCTTTCTTGACTCCGTAATTTCATTAAATGTTTCATGGAGCTGGAGAAGGAGGTGTACCCTCTGCTTTCAGAGTTCAATATACAACTATTAACCAAATTGGTGATTTTGAACTGAAGGTAAAAGGTAAGGAGAAAGTAGCAGCAGGGGGAGAGAGCTGAAGTGTGTTGTTTGACAAAAGCATGTTCCATGTTATATTGTAACTGCTTGGGGAATATTGTAAAAACCTTGTTTTCAGAAAATGACTATTTCAGGAAGATGGGGTGGTTGAATTTACTGGAATGGGGGATGATCTAAAAATTGTGAGAATACGAAGCTCAACCTTGCTTATTTTATTGCTCAGATCTTTGGATAACCTTTGTTAATTATTGTCAAGTACTCAGAACAGTATGCTGAAGTTGATTATAGATATTTTCTTTCATCTGGGTCAAGCTGTTCTGTATCTGGGAAACATTCAACATTTATGAAATGACATTGGAACCATTTCCTGGTTTTAGGGCTAATGAAACCTTCTCTTTTTATTTTTATCTTTTTAGTTCATTTTTGTTAATATTTGGAAAAGGTCTATTAGGTCAAATTTATTCTACATTTTTCCTAAAAATTTCAAGCTATGTGTTTAAAGAGGAGACAGTGGGGATTGGTAGACCAGTTGTAGAACCTTTATCCAGTGAAATCCGAGGGGCCACTAGTCACAAGCCTGTAGAAATGCATTTATGCATAGGGAAAGACACTCATGCTGTGTGTTTGACTGAAACAAAGGTACGAGAGGTTGCAGAATAGCATGATAATTAAATTAAAATAATATAAATCATATCCAACATTTAATGAATACTTTCTATGGGCCAGGTCCTATTTTAGGTTGTACAGGTGAATGAACCCATTTAGTTCTTTTAACAGCTTTGTGAAGTAGATATCATTAAGATTTTCTTTTCTCAACAAGAAAATGAGGCACAGAAAGATGCAGCTCATAAACCTAATTTAAAAAAATCCACTTTTTCCTCTCTGCCCAAATTTTGAACCATATTAGACAACATAGAAACCAGGCAGAGAAAATATCAGTTTGATCATTGATAACACTGATATAAAAGGAATGGCTTGCATTTCCAGCCACAAGGACATGCTAATACTTCATTCTTCCTGAGGCCTACTCACCACTCAGTCACAGCATTGCTGTGTACCACAGTCCTCCCCAGTGGGGCCTGTACCTGTCATGGAGGAGCCACAGAAGGTACTAAATTTACCAGTCAGGTAGTCTAGTGGGGGATGGGTTCTCCCAATATTCACACGTAGGTGTAGAAAGATGTCCATGAGAATCGGTAGGTCGATGCCTTGGATGCATACATTAAATAGATGCAATAAATTAGAGAAATTGTAATTATGTTATGTTATAATCCAAGAATAGTAATATACCTCAAGAAGATGGTTTTGAGTGGTAATCAGTTTTCGAAAGGAAAAATATGAGCTTAAATTAAACTGTGACTCAAACCAGATGCTTAAATAGTTCTCTGACAGTTGTCATTAAGAATGGATCCGGGGGCTGGGGATGTGGCTCAAGCGGTAGTGTGCTTGCCTGGCTTGTGTGCAGCCCGGGTTCGATCCTAGGCAACACATACAAACAAAGATGTTGTGTTTGCTGAAAACTAAAAAATAAATATTAAAAAAATGTTCTCTCTCTCTCTCTCTCTCTCTCTCTCTCTCTCTCTAAAAAAAAAGAATGGATCAGGGGGCTGGGATTGTGTCTCAGCAGTGAGAGATGTAGCGCTTGCTTGGTATGCATGAGGCACTGGGTTCTATCTTCAGTACCACATAAAAATAAATAAAGGTATTGTGCCCAACTAAAACTAAAAAATAAGTATTACAAAAAAAAAAAAGAATGGATCATTTAGGAACCTTCTGTCCCAGGTGAAGTAGACATATGAGAATTCACTGCAGAGATTCCACAGGTCATTTATCAGCCACTATTTCTCCATTTCCTCTCATATGTCCGCCTTTTTGCAGACCTTGTAACAGCTGATAACACAAATTTTTATAACTCACAAACCAACACATTTGTGGGGGTGGGGAGAGGGGTGGCAGCAAGAACAATGGAAATTTCTTCTCTCCAACTACAATATAGAAAGTTCTCTTTCTGAGGTAGCATCAAATAAATTTTTTTTAAATGAGCCATTTTATTGTTGCAGTAAAAAAACGTCCAGTAGAAAGTAGATTTCATGCTTCTAGATGTGACTCTAGAGATGAGGTCTATAGAACAACAGGATAATAGCTGTGGAAATGTGTCACAGTAGATTGGGTAGAGTGAGGTGATGGGAGGGGAGGGAAGGGGAGGGGGGGATAGGAAGGGCAGCAGAAATCAATACACACTAGTATTGCTGTATGTATATACGTGGTCGCATAACCAATGTGATCCTGCAGCCTGTACACATGGAAAAATGAGAATTCATACCCCATTTGAATCAAAGGTATGATATGATTGTCATGAGCAAACAATAAAAAAATCTGTGTTTCTGAATGTTGCTCATCACAAGCACATTACAGTGGACCCATTACTACCTCCCTTCTTTGGTGAAACTGTTCATCATATTACAAAAGAACATATGCTATAAGCATAGACCTTTATAAACTCTACGTAACGCTTAGCTGCTGCCTGAGAGCAAGACTCTGGCAGCTCCCCTTTGTGTTCCCTTCCATTTACTACCCTGGCCACAAAGATTGGTAACCAGAACCTTGACTTCTACCAGCCAATGTCACTTTTGCTTTTTTGCACGTTTTATATATGAATCAGGTCCTACGTGTTCTATGTGCTGTGACTCTCTCCATCCACTGTGTTAATGGGATTCATCCTGACTTAAGTATAGCTTACATAGTAGTTTTGGGGGGTATATTTGCTTTTGAAAATTTAGGAGTACAGAATGAAACGTTTCACAGGATTAACACAGACATTTCACTTCTCTTCACTTTAGAGTCACAATGCATGGCTTATCATGATATCAGATATCCAGGACAAATGGCAAAGCTAGCTAAAATTTATTCTGAGAAGAAGGGAGATGCATGCTTGAATAATCTGGGGCATCTGCTTCATGTTAAGCGTGTTTGTAAAAACAAAGCCTCTTGGGCCCTCAGGAGGACTGGCTTCTGGTTTTGGCTTATCAGTGGCCTTAAGGACATTTTGTTTTTATCTCCTGAGCCAGAGGAAAGTTTACCAAATAAATCCAAATCCCTTCTGATTCTTATAGCCTATGATTCCACAATTCTAACTCAAGATACTGTGCCCAAATCCTCCTCTGTCGGTAGGTTCCCCCAACAGCCAAAGCAGACAGTACAAAGAAAAGTCACAGTTTTAAATTGTTGTGATAAGATCAGTGTAGTTTTCCACGTTGTATTGGCAAGATAGATACTCATGTTTATACCTAATAGGCGATATTTGAAGCACACAATTTCTATAACATACAATTTCGATCATAAGTGTTTTAATAGTGGGTATATCCAACAAGTTAGGCCTATCTTTAATTGGAGATGGGACTGAAGGAACAGGGTGGGGTCCATTTGGCCACACCCCACTCAGCCCATTTTGATATCACTTCTTATTCTATCTACACTTAAAAGTGAAAACAACAAACAAAAAATCTTCACTGGTATACTTTACATGTATATTTTATTTATAGATCATCATAGATTTGTATGTTTTCTGTTTTATTTTGAAACAGTTGCTCGGGGCCTCACTAAGTTGCTGAGGCTGGCTTTGAACTTGTGATCCTCCTGCCTCAGCCTCCTGAGCTGCTGGGATTACAGTTATGTACCACCCTATGCAGCTAGAAGTTCAAGTATTTTCAGTATTTAATTTCAACATTTAAAATAACTACAATTTTTATAAATAAATTTTGACTTTTTTTCTTTCATTTTTCTTATTATATCACGAGTCTGTAAAGGTAGAAATTCTCAGATTCAGTCTGAGAGATGTTGACAGCATCTATTCAGTATCCTCATAAAGGATACAGAAACTGATAAGGTGGGCTGGAGTGTAGCTCATGGTAGAGCACTTGTTGAGCATGTGTGAGGCCCTGGGTTTGATCACCAGCCCTGCAGGAAAGAAAGAAATAAAAATCCATAAGACAAGGATTCTGCCTGTAGAAAGCACGTGTTTATTTGTTTATTTCCAAGCCATGCTTTGGCTTGGTAGTGGCTTGGACTTAGCCAGACTCTTATTTCCCAACAAACTTAAGAGGGACAAGTCACCCTGAAATGTTTTACCCTTGCAAATATCTTCCATAAAACAACAGCAACAAAATGACCCCATAAAATAAGTTACTAATCTTATTGGATGGAATGAAAGACTGAGCTTTAAAAGTTACTCTTGCTTTCTTGTCTCAGAACAAGTTTTACTATAAAAATAAAAGGAGAATTCCACTTTCAAGAACTTAGTATAAGTGTTGGGGTTGGGGACACCCCTAACTCGGATATTTCAGACAGCCTGCTTCCCAGCACTTAGCAGAAAGATAGAGTCTTCTAAGTACAAATACTTCAAGTTTTACCTCAGAATGCTTCAGGAAGTCACAGATTTTACCTTTGTCCTCAAGATGCATGCTTTGTTCTGAGAGCTCTTTCATTAGAGGAAACATGTTTCACACATGGATGTTTATTGGATTGGCTGGATCAAGACAGTTAAGAGAAGATTCTGTTGCAAACACTATGCTCATTGCCTAAGTTGATCCTCACCCTTCACATACCTGTTATTACAAACAACCTGCAGATGATTATCATAGAAACGTTTAGTGTGTTGCTTAATGCCACACAACCAGCAAATGGTAAGGCTTCAATGCAAAACAAGATCATTTATTTTGCAGTGCTAGGAACTGAACCCAGGGCCTTGTTCATGCTAGGCAAGTGCTCTACCACTGAGCTGTACCCCCAGCCCAAAGGAAGCTTTTTCCTGGTTCAGAAACCTTCCCAAAGGAGTTCCTAATGGTCAAACTGTAACAATGTGAGTTAAATTTTTTCAATTTAAAAATAACAATAGTATAAGATTGTAACCCATAGAAAGATCAAAATTCATGAATCTATACTGATATAAATAATCAATTAATAAACAAATAAGGGAAACAGAACAAGACAGTTCTTTCTTACAGTAGAATTCCAATTGAAAAATATAAAGGAGAAGAGGAAATAGAGATTCACCGTTATTTAAATGCCATAGTAATGATTGCTGCTCTGGATCTGCTGATGAATGTTAAAGGTACAGAGGGAAAAAGTCTGAGAAAGAACAAGATTTGCATTCTTTGAGAGTATCACTCCCAATCGATTTATTGACCACAACATTACTATGTTCTCTGAAAAATGACTTTACAGTAGAAGACAATCCCAACAGGCACTGCCTTTACCAGGTCCCGTTAACGTCACCAACAAAAGACCTAGGAACACCGTGAACCCCACTGTCCGGTGCACAACATCTCAGTTATATTCTTGGCAAAATCATGGGTTTGATCCGACAAATCAAAATTGAGGCACAGTCTGCAAAATATCTGCTCTTCAATAGAGCCAGCTTGTCAAAACAAAATTCGAGGAGGAGGGCAGAGGCTTTTACAGATTGGAGTTTAAGGAGAAAAAACTAAATGCAATGTGGAATCCTGAACAGGATTCTGAAGAGAAAAATGTTATTGGTGGAAAATCCATTGAAATTGAGACACAGTCCATAGTTGAATTGATAGTGTTGTCCCAGTGTTAATTTCCTGATTTTGATAGTTTTATTGTAGCCATTTAAGAGGTTAAGTTGGGCAGAGGGGTAAATGGAAACTCTCTGTTGCATTTTTTCTATAACTCTAAAATCACTTCATAATAATTTTTTTTCAAAAAATAATGATGAATATATGGGGCATCAGATATGCTGCCTTTCAAGTGTTCCCTGAGTGTGACCAGATGGTCTGAAGAGCCCAATGTTAGAGGAAAGTGTGCTGATTGTGTGCTGACTGTGGTAGTCAGTTGCTATACCCTACTCTACCACAGGCTCTCAAGGTGAGGGGTGAAAGGAGTTGCTTCTAATTGGTGTTAAGGATAGTGGGTGGAATCTGACAGATGCTTCTTGCTATGGCACATATTTCCTGGACACATTGATGAGTGCATAAGAATTAAGTAGGTGGATCAGTCCACATTCATATTTCGCAGGCTCTTATAGTGTAAGTCTCATAGCAGCTTTAGAATGCTTCAAATTCCTTTCATGTAGTTTTGGGCATTACTAGCAGATGTCACATTATGATCTGTAAACTCAATCTCTAGTTTACTGCACATGGGTCACCAGTTTTCTTTCCAGTATCAGCTTCTTGGCAGGGTGCTGTTGGGGTATACTTACTGATTTTCCAACCAGAGCACCTTGTGTAGGAGGGACCTTCCTGTTTTACTCTACATGACTGCAGTGGGCTTCAGTATTCCCAAAAGAACATCCTATTCCCCAGCAATTGATGGGCTGGCAGCAAGCCCAAAGCAATCCACACAGTATCATCTGAAGAACTTTCAGAACTGGAATAGAGCCAAGGAGTGAGAAAGAGGGAGCAGCCTGTCTGTGTGTCTAGGTGGAGCATGCAAACCTGGGAGCTGTCAAGCAAACATTTTTTGGCTTGGAGGCTGGGAAAATGGAGAACTCCACACAGAGACCAAGAGCAGGAGGAGGGGAGTAGACTCCCAGAGATGAGCAAAGAGAAATGAGGACTTCTGGATTCACCAAATACTACACACCCAGCATCAGTTCTCATGCCCAGCCAGCTGTGTCCCTGCCCTGGAAGTCCATGAGATTTCTTAATCTCCTTTCAATAAACTCTCTGTGTAAGTTAACTCAGGCGAGGTTTCTGTTACCTGCAGCCATGTGTCCAAAAATGATGTCTCTTGTTGCTCTCTCAGCCTAAAATGGTGGATCTGTCCCAAGGGAAGAGCATAGCTGGTGCCCACCAAAGAGAACCCCTCTGTAGCTCTCATGGGCACCTCTCCCAGTCTCTACCCCTCCGGCTGGTGATGCTGACGCCAAGCTGCTGATGTTTAAAGTTAAGGGTGCCTTCTTCTTATACTGCCATAGCTGGTGACGTTGCCTCCCATCTAGTAAAAGCTGTGGTGCCATTTTTGCTGCCAATTTGTCCTTCAGGAGTACTGAGAGGAGAAAAGATAAGGAAAGTTAATCATTTAATAGCTTCAGGCTCAACCAACAACAGCAACTACAGCAAAACAATGCCACATACCTGGGTGTGTGTTTAAACCTTGACTTGAAAAACCACAGGCATCTGAGCCACAGGTACCAGGGCCGCAGGCTTACAGCTCTGACCAACCCAAAAGCAACAAGTCCTTCCCCATAAAGACTGTCCTCCTATCCCCACGCCTTGCTGGCTAGTGTATCTGCCCCTCTTAGCCAATGCAGGCTCAGTGCAAAAACTTCCACCTTCCTTCCCCAAATTTTCATTATAAAAATGTTCTTGACTAACAGGTCTAGTGGACATCTTCCAACTATTACTTAGTTTTGCTGCTGGAATTTGTGGGCACTTTCCCAGAATGTGGCCCTTTCCTCACTAGCATCTATAAGGACTCAATAAACTATTTCAGAGAACACTCTATCTCAAGAGTTTTGATTTTACAATCACAGGGAAAACACACTTTGTTTTTATTCACTATTTTGTTTTATTCATGTCCTTCTACTGAGGACCCTGGTGTGAATTTCAAGGTTGGATTGGAGGAAGGTGTTACTTAAGAGAGCTTTGGCTAAAATTCTGTCAATCTCCAACTAAAGTTGGCTTTAAAAATAAGTTCTTTTTAAAACAAAAGAAGTTTAAACATAAAAACATAAAAAATGGAAGTTCTTTTGAAATGGAAAAGAACCAAAGCAATGTCATTTTGTTCTGACCTGACTCCATTTTGTGCTTGTTGAACATTTTTTCTTTTCAGCTTCCCAACAGCGATATCTATGTTGAAGTACAAAAGGACCTTGAACTGATTATGGCCCTGAAGTACAACAAAAATGTGAAATTGAAACAAGTCTCTCATGTAATCAAAATATGTCTCAACAAGGTCTTTTCTGACCTACAGGTGCCTCAACTGTCCTGTGGTTTTGCCTTTATAAACTCCATCCAAAATTCAGGTTCTGGGATTTGAAGTGCTAGCCTGCTCCCAACTACTTGCCTGGCATGCTCATTACAGGACCTTTTTCCTCTTTCAGTTTGGCTCAATATGTGTGGGTGGTCTGTAATAGCACTCTGTAACACTTTGACTCCACCCTTATCCACACAGTAGCTTCATCCTCTGACTGGCACTAAGTTGGCTCTCAATTGCTGGGTGTCCTATCTAGTAAAATAATGATGGGAGAAAGAATGGTCCATCTCTTATGTCTTTAAAAATAAGTGAAGAAAACTTGCTCCCAAGCTAAATATTAGAGCAACTGCAATAATGAAGCATCACCTAGGATATCCCTGATTGTCACATGCATCCCTGGTTATCAACCTTATTTGTATACCAGATCCCATGGAGAAATTTCTTAAAGAATAGGGTAGTTCAGCCTTACCTGCCACCTGCATCCAGCACAGATGGTTAACTAAGGTCATTCAGGGAAAATTCCCAAGGTGTTAATAATAAAACACAGACACACAATTTACAATTTACCTTTAAACCAAGCTCCGGGACAGGTCCTCTGCCCTCAGCCTCAAGCTCTCCAAATGGGAGAGGGAACATGCTTTGTGTACTTTTATTAGAAGGGACTCTAAATTCTTAGGAATTCTCATCCAATGAAGGTCAAGGGGGGCAGGGTTACAAGGACATGGGAGGTAATTGAATCCCTAGGGATATGGGAAGGTACGAAGACACAGTCGCTGGAACCCTAGAAGACCAGGCTATCCAGATCACAGTGTGACCACCAGATGCCACACCAGTCAGCAGGGGAGTCAGACACAGTCAAGTCCTAGTTTGGCTTTCCACACTTACCCTCAGAGAGTCTTAGCTTACTGTTCTTGGGACTTTTTAAAGTTCCTCACTGATACAATTATGATCCTGATAATCTCACAGCTCTGGGTCCTCCAGACTTGCCCAGGTGTGCCCAGACATGCCTAAATCCAAGGGTGAGCACAGTCTTAACCTTGTTACCCTAGAATAACTAATCTCTTGTGTTCACAGAGAAGTTTTACTGAATCAAGTCTGTGTGTTTTTTTTTTTAATGCCCAAAATACTATACCCACATGGGTTACTTTACTTTACACAGTCTGTGCATGCAGCCCATCCCTTACCAAATACAAATACCCAAATTACTATCAGCTGGCTATAGGGAGGAGACTGTCTTTTCTGCACCAATCTTGGATTCATGGCTGAAGCCCTTCTAGCAAAAGGTAGAGAGAGAAAGGCATGCAGATTTTTTTTTAAAATTCAAGTTTTACATGACATAGGAGCTTTCATAAGCATTGAGACAGCAATAGAAATAAGATCTTCACTCTGACCTTTCCTCTTTCTTCTCTCACCACACACAGGCTATGAGACCTAGCAGGATTTTCTAACCTTCCCCTGCAGCAGATCCTCAGACACTCATGTGAGAGGTAACCCCCCTGATCTGGAGGAAAGGAGCCAAAGACACAGAGACACAGAGAAGCATCTGAACAAACAGGCTTTTTAAGTTTCCCATTTGATTATCATGAGATCATACCCCCTGGGGCTCATAATACACAATGATAGTCTACCTTTATCAAAACTAAAGATAAAAAAAGTACACAAGACAAGTTTCTTCAGGTCTTCACTTCATTCTTCAGGCTCCCATGTCATGTAAAACTTATAGTAAATCAATTTGAATGTTTCCTTTTGTTAGTCTGTGTATTGTTAGAGAGCTCTCAGCCATGAACCCAGCGATGGCAGAGGAAAAGGTATTTTTCCTCTTCTACATAACCAAGAGAGTCAGTGGAGAGAAGTAAAAATGAGGATTAAGCAGTATTGATATCAGACACCCAGCCGTAGGTTAGGCACAGCAGCAAACTCAGCCTTTGTCCAGCAATGGAGGAGAGACACTTACAAGTCAAGGTCAGGAATTAGGATTATTGTTCTAAAAGGAATGGGAAACCCTCTGCAGACTCTATGCAAGAGGCAAAGGTTTAGGATAAAGAGGAAAGTATGGGAATAGGGGGTCCACTCAGCAAGGAGAGAGGTGATGGCTAGACCCACGTGATGGCTCCTAGGACTGTCACTGCTCTGCATCTGGAGTCACTGACTAGAATCACCCTTCTTTGGGGGTGCTTCCTTATGAAGCCAGATTTAAAGTTAGGTAGTCAGTGTAGTTAGATCCGGGTCTAATATCAAGTGAAATCTAAAATGGAGGCCATGCTGGGAATGACTCAGGGAAAAGAGGACAATTCATGGAATGTTAATGAAGTCCCGAAAAGGCCCTAGGCCAAAGTCCACCTCAAAGAAGTGTTAACCAACAGCCCCAACAGATTTGGAGATAGCCCATCCCAGAGAAGTGATAATCCCATCCCAAAAGGTGATAATTAGGCCCACCTGTGTCCCACCCCTTGGGCCTTCCAGCCTACATTCCATCACCAAAACTATAAAAAGGGGAAACAACCGCACTTCCACGGATTCCACCTCTTGGGTCCCCTTCTTCCTCCGGGAGAAGTCTTTTCTGCTGTCCTTTAATAAAATTGTAATTTCTACTCTGACCTTGCCTTGGCGTGCTTCTTTGGTGTTATTCTTCAACATTGGGGAAGCAAGAACTCGTCACCGGTCAACAGCAGTAACACTTAGAGACCTGTATGTACGAAGAAGCCCATGTTTCACTGGCCTCTCCAGTAATTCTTGCTTGGTTAGATTTCTATGTCTGCAGCCAGATGCTATAAAAAACCCTGGGGGGAGTGGACTCCTCGAATCTTCTGGCATTGTCTTACTTTTCTTTCTTTTTTTTTTTTTAAAGAGAGAGTGAGAGAGAGAGTGGGACAGAGAGAGAGAGAGAGAGAGAGAGAGAGAGAGAGAATTTTAATATTTATTTATTTTTTCTTAGTTGTCGGCGGACACAACATCTTTGTTGGTATGTGGTGCTGAGGATCGAACCCAGGCCACACGCATGCCAGGCGAGCGTGCTACCGCTTGAGCCACATCCCCAGCCCCTTGCTTTTCTGATTAATCATTTAGATGACACATAAGCCTACTCAGGTAAAAAGATACTTGAACTTCAGGTCAGGATCACAATCCTGTCTCCAGTCTATGAGCGCCTCCCCCACTTTCAGGGTGTGTGTGTGGTGGTGGTGGTGGTGGGGAGTTTTAAAGCCATTAGTTTCATTCAGTCATAGTTTCCTAGCAACCAGGAAAAATCATCTGTTTTCCCCATGTCTGTGGGCACTAGCCCACGCCTGTTCCTGATGCTCACATTTGCCTCCAAAGCAGAGAAAGAACAAAAGCACTGCAGTCTGCTCCAGTGGGTGAGAGATTCTTGAAGGGGACTTTGTTAAGATCCAGGCACCTGATAGAACACAGCAGGAGAGGCGTATCACAGGCTGCCATGTACATGCATTCCTCAGCCACCAGTAGCCCTACAGAATATGGGGGCTGTGACTTCTGGGGGTTTTGTGCCTATGAAAGAAAGAAAGCCTGAGGCAGCTGACATCTTTCCAGTACCTCTTTTGCATGTGTTTGCAGCCCTTGGTTTTGTTTTCTTTGAAGTTCCACAGATAAAAAAGAGGGGTGGTGGGCAAAATCCAAATCTAACTGAAAAATCTTTACAAATGTCCCTCTCTCAACTAGGCTTGGCTGCTAAATGCATGTCATTTACTATATTCAATAGTTAGAAGGAAACTTCCCATCGTTCAATGTTTTGCAGAGGAAGAAATATGAAAAAACAGAGAGGCAAATTCATCAGTTCACGGTGACACAGCTAGTTGGTGGCCTCATAGTTTCTCCTGACCTCCAGCCTAGTAGTTTGGGAGTGGTAGATGCTCATAATTTTAATACTTAAGCCTTTTTATATTATGCCACCTTGAATAGAGGGAGAGGTTCTAACAGCAACTCAGAGATGCAAATTTTATAATTTATAACTCTGAAATTCAAATGTTAAATATTTTACTTTTTAAGCTTTAAAGTTAATTAAGCCCACTCCCTGTGAAGGAATTGAGATAGGACAAATAATATCCTATGAACAAATATCCTATGAACACACACACACACACACACACACACACACACACACACACACACACACACATATATATATATATATATATATATATATATATATATATATATATTATATTTGCTGCTGGCAGCATGCAGGGATTGACTCACCAGATGGTGGAGGCTTGGTCAGTTCACATTCACAATCTGATGGGGGAGATGAGCCTGCTGGAGACTTGGGAAGAGCTGCAATTAGAATACAAAGACCACCTGCTAGCAGAATTCCTTCCTGCTGAGGGGTAGGGGGGTAAGTCTTATTCTTTTAGACTTTCAAATCCTTCACTTAATGAGGGAGGTCAGGTCCACTCCAATTATGAAGGATAATGCTTTTCTCAAAGCCCACCTATTTAAATGTCAATCTCACCCAACCCCCCAAAAATAACCATTTTCACTGAAACATCTAGAATAATGTGTGATCAAATATTTGGGCAGAGTAGCCCAAACAGGTTGACACATAAAATGAACCACCACAATGTACTTCAAATCATTTTAAAGATTTTGGATTCAACTTTAGTGATAAACTTGATTCCCATTTATAATTCTCCCTTGGTACCCATTCAATAGTGATGAGTTTGTATAAACTCCTTTTAATGACTTTAGGCCACTTTTGACCCAATCTTCTGATCTTTCATTTCTGGTTCAATCAGGCTGGGAATTGAAAACATCTTAGCCTCAATCACATGGTCTTTCAAGGACCTCCTGGCCATAGGTTATGGACAGGTTTCAAGAAAACTCCATTAGGAGCCATCATGCTAGGGTGAGCACCCTGAAGTCACTAATGTTGACATACACAGAAAACCTCCAACAGATTCAGATCACAAGCCATCAAGGTTTGAGTGATTCTGGCAAAATAGCCAATTACTTGCTGGCTTATTGTAAGGATAAGTACATGATAAGTGTAAGGAAAACTTGGAAGGAATGCATGTTGTCAGATAAATACAAGGTACAGTGCACTTGCCTTCAGACAGCTTTCTGACCCAGCCTGCTGGACAAGAGGCACATTCTCAATCCATTCCAGAATCTGGGACTCCATGACTGGTATTTGGAGAGACAGCATCCCTAATTCAAATTCTCTCTGATTTGCTGCTCTAGTTTCTAGGCTCCGAGAAGCGAGAGGCGGATCTTCCCAAAAGACATCAGGTGAAGTGTAAGCTGCAGGTACTGGCTCAGCTGGATAAGCCTTTAATCATGGAAAGAAGGCCTGTAAAAAAGGAAATAAAAAAGCTCCTGTAAGTATGACTGAGAATAACTTTTATGACACTTGGCATTTGGTGGGCTGTCCTAGAAGGTTGGATGTTGGAAGGCTGGTAAAAAGCTAAGGAAGACTCTATTCCTACACTACAGGAGAAAGCCAGAAGATGATCTGGCCTGTCTCCTGCCAGAGAGATCTCAAATGTAGTGCAAAGCGGGATGCTGAATCTCTCAGGAGGATGTTTCTGCTGGCAGCAGGCAGATTGGAGGTGTCCCCATTCTACAGCCTGGGAGCAAAGCAGGGCACGGTATGCACCAATGAAAGAGGCTGGCCCTGCTGGTAAAAAGATATAGGAGAGATTCCTGGAAAATGTATCCAAGGATCCAGCATTTAAACTGAAGCCTCTGCAGCATTTATTGTCAGCCTTATCGACTAAATAATTTCTTTTCTTTTTCTTGACAACTGATTAAAAAAAAAAAGGCGGGGTGGGGGGACCAAAAACATCAAGTCAGCATGAAATTTTATTTCCCTCTTCTGTAGATTTTCTTTGACTTGGTACTTAACAAATGTTGGTGGAAAAATTACAGACCATGTAAGAAGCTAGGAAAAGATTATATTCTATTTCATATGTATTATAGGCACAACAATAAAAATCCCTTTTCATCAGATGTTATCCCAGACCCCATCAAATGTCCTTTCTCTGCCTACTAAGTTAACTTTTACTACATCCTTCAGAAATGCTGGAATATGCCATGTGTGAATTTTCATACATTTACTTTTATGTGTTTGGAGGCTAATACAATAATAAACAAGCCACAATCAAGAATGCTGACTCTCGGGGCTGGGATACTGAGTGGTTCAGTGGTGTAGCGTTTGCCTAGCATGTTTGAAGCCCTGGGTTCAATCCTCAGAACCACATATAAATTCATAAAATAAAAGTTCATCTACAACTAAAAAAAATTAAAAACAAAGGATGCTGACTCCTCTACATATATCCAAATAATGGAATTTCAAAATTGACATAATCTTAGATTCAAAGAATAGATTTAGACTTCTTGGAAGGTAATTTGGAATATTACAGTAAAAATTCAAGAATATTATCAATCTAGAAAAGTTAAGGACTCAGAAGAAAGCTTTAAAAGCCAGAAACAAACTTACCCTCCACACAGTGGAGGGTCCAAATATCCTAGTATGGTAAATAGACAACCAGAACTGACCTTATATAAAAAGGTAAGGTTTTTGGATATCAATCTTGAAGCCACCAGAGTGTTTTTCCTGAATCCAGTTCCTCTCTCCGACTTTCTCACAATAGAACCCATTTCTTTTCTTTTCCCATGGTGCTTAGTCTACCCTCCTTTTATTAAAAGTTATGGTTAGAAAATAATCTAACAAGAATACACTAATATGGAATTACTAAAAAGTTTTCACGCATAATTCCTTCTAAGGGCAATTGAATTTTAATGCAGAAAGATTAGCATAAAAGAATACATTCTTATAGCACTTTATATATCTGGGATTTACCAGCTTTGGATGTTCTGCCTGAATTTAGCGTGAACTGAAAAGGAATCTTCACATGAAATAGTGGGTCTCAACTCTACTTTTGCAAGAAACTTTCTCTGTGTGTGGGTATTTGGTATGCTTGTGCTTTGTTGTAAATCCTGTTTCCATGAGTTTAATTTCAGATAAATGTGATTGAAGTTAATTATGGTTAGGCCTTTTAAACCTGCAGCATGGCAAGACTACTGTGTAAATTGAAAATGAATATTAAGGCAGCTACCAGGTCAAAGGCCACTTCTGCTGTATCTCAGTCTGGGAGGGAAGGTTTGGGAAGAAAGCCTCTGTCGGCAGACTGAATCCTGAGTCACCCACAATGGTTCAATGCTGCTCTCTTGCTTTTAAGGGGAGATTATATTGGCATCAGACTTCGGGAAAATGAATTTGACCCAAAAAGAAGAAGGCAACCCACCTTTCTAGATGATATGGTAAAGAAAGGCATTCTGATGTGGCTCACATTTGTGTTCTATGTGTATTAAGAGGGCAGAACCAGGATTGAGGTTATGGAGTGAATGGGGCGCGAGGCACACGAACGTCCTCTTCCTCATTTTCCTCATCCTGACATTGTCCGTACGATCATTTTCACCCACTAAACTGAAAGCAAAAACAGGATGAGAAAATAAAAGTCCTATTAGGGGAGAAAAGATGAAAAAGCAAGTGAGTGCAAGGTAAAATGTTGCATTCAAGATATTAAAAAGTTCTTGACAAAATCAGCTACCATATAGTTCTCAAACAGACTCATTTCCTCATCATCTGCATGATAAGGGGGTGGGGAACAAACCAAAGCAATGTATAATCCTAAAATCCCTTGTGTTATTCAAACTGAAACCCAGATCCAAGTTAGGTTCTCAAAGTTCATGACACAGAAATTAGAAAGATTTAATCCAAGAGAAATTAGTAGAAAGTTCTAATCCAAGAGAAATTCATATTCCCCCAGCTTTTCCTCTGCCCATTTGCTACCTTTCCACTAAGAAAGAAGAAAGAATCTCTCTTTTCCCTGCCCCTCTTCCTCCAACTCTGATTAAAGCAATGTTCACTGACTTTTCAAATACTCCTTGCAGCAGAGTTTAGTCTGATTCTCTCTGGACACATATGGAACAGAGAAATTACATAGATTAGAACTGTGCTTCTCAAACTTTATTGAGGTCTTATTGTAGCCATGTTGTTTTGATTTGGGACACCTGGGCCAGTCTGAGAATTTACATCTCTAATGAGCATATAAACAATCCAATGCTGCTGATCCAGGTTTTCCGACCCTGGGTTAGGTTGCAAAACTGGGCACAATCCAATTTTCCCTCTTTATTTATTTAGATTCACATTTCAGTTTGGTTCAGTGCCTGGAAGCAATAATTCTATTGTTTGGAGAATGTTAGAACCTTAGAGCCCTTCTAAAATAAACAAAATCAAAATCAACTTTCCCTTTTCTTTGGGGATGAGAAGGAGAGATAAATGGTATACTCACTAAACAAAAACTCTTAGAAATTACCAGGGAAAAGTCATTGTTAGAATATAAATGAGCTTTCAAATTGTCCTTCAGCTTTAAGCAGTATGTGTGACTCTGCGTGTCCCTTGATCAGGTCCACTGCCAATCATTGGCTCATGTTGGTCCCTCCACTGGGATGTCTCTTTGGGAAACTGAACTCATCCTCCAAGCTCTAGCTTTGAGAAAGCTCCCTCTCTGAAACCATCTACCTGCACCACCTGCCCAGGTAGACACAGAGTCTCTGCCTCCAAGTTCCCACAGCACTTCCCCTATACCCTGGAAGCACATTTCTGATGTCACCCAGAATCAGAAGTTCTCTTTGGCCCTCTTCCCCTACTCTTACCTTTTTCTATTTTAAAACTTAAGGAAATTGAGGCCCAGAGAGCATCAGTCACTCACTCCAAGGATAGACTATGAGTTGTTGGCAATACCCAGATTTGAACTCAGATTCCCTGATTCCTGAGTTGATATTCTTTCCACTAATCTAGTCTTTATTTTTGGAATCACTCAAATCAAATGATTGCTCTAGTGGAAGATAAATTTACTGTCTGAAGATCCTGAAGTATTTCTGGCTGAGCATTGGGTTATGAGGCTTAGCTAATAATCCTTCCCCTTTTGGACATGACAAAATAGAGCAGGCTTAGCAGTGTCATCGTTGCTGGGCCCAGGGAGTCCCGTGGTCAGTGTCTCAGCCTTCTCCTTTGGTCTGGCTCCCTCTTCCAGGCACACTATGACTTGGCCATCAGCATTGCTTTGCAATGGCTGGATCACTCCGAAGATTTAACTTGGCTGAAGTGGGAAGAAGTGTAAGTTGTAGTACATTTGTTGTTGTTTAACGTCTGACTTGGATTAATGGTGCAGGGAGTTCCAGCTCTATCTGGCATCTTTCACCCATAGAAACTCTGATTTGAGTATACTCCAGGGTAACTATCCCCCTTCAACTAGAAACCTGAAAAAAAAATCTTTGTCAACTTAATAAAGTCAGAGATGTGTTTACATATTTTGCATTTCTACCAATTGGTTTCTATCAGATTAAAAAAAATTTCTTGCATAAACATCCCACCAAAAAACATGACCCATGCTTTTTTGTGTACAAGCTGTGATTTTCAAAATGATCAATTTGGTGGGTGAAAACTGCAATCTTTTCCTAAGGACTGTCAAACCCAATCTCTGGAGAGTTTAAGCAGATAGGTACCTGAGCCAAGCTGCTTGAATCATGAAATAATTTCCTTTCCAGGATTATTAGCATTTTCTTCCACATGTAGTGTCAGACAGGCACTTAGTTGATAAGAGAGGGAACTGACAAGGTCAGGATGAAGTAGTTTATTCCAGAAACAAGTTATTTTTTTCTGTTCCTAGGCCTTGGACTATACATCTGCATGAAATGTAGCAGCTTGATTTGGTTGTAAAAATCAGAAAATTCAGTTTGAACAAACTTAAGAGAGAAAAAACAAGTTGCCTCTATCAGAGATCTGTAGACAAGTCTGTGCTTGGCATGGTTTTATACAAAACTCAGTTGATGTCCCTGGGACCTGCCTCTTACCCCATTTGCTCTGGGTGGACAGGGCAGGGGATATACTGACTAGCTTAGTCCACAGTGCTCTTTCCATTCTTGGATTCTAGGGGAGTGGTTGGTCTTCCTAGAGGCACATAAGCTTGCAGTGGGGTTAGGCAGTTCACCACAAGCAAATTACCACAATCAGGAAAAAGGATACTGAAGCCAGCAACATCTGCCACAATGGCCAGTCTGCCAGTGTTTGATAGCTATGAAGACATGAGTAAAGAGGACAAATTCATCATCAACATTGGAAGATTAAAACTTCAAAGTGGTATTACTGATGGAGGATTAATCACATTGTTTTTTTTAATCAATAAATGGGTAGTACATAGCCAATGCAGATTACTTATGGATTATTATCACAGACTTAGCGAGTGTCATGAGGAATACAAATAAATCTTCAACTCTTATTTATTTATATTCCTTCTTAGGAAAATGCCCTTTCATGATCGACCCAGATATCCAAACCACAGAAAAAGAGAAGCAATGATTTTATCATCTTATGCTGGAATCTTAATGGTAAGGAAAAGAACACTGCATGTATTAGTATCTTATATCCACTACGCGAATTTATATGTTATTGTGCATATAGGTTATTTTTTGATAAATGTTTAGCATCTACTAATAGCAAATGTTTCCTTTTTAATGACATCATAAAAAAGATTTTGACTTCTATACTGTACTGCAAGAACATTTATTTAAGAAACAATTACAACAAAAAAATAAGAATGAGAGACATAACTAATTGGTATCGGGAAGACTGACTTATTCATTTATTTGAAAGTTAGTTATTTAGTGACTATGACACCACATATAGTACTAGACAAACAAGCTCTGATAGCTTTATTTTGTAATAAAATAAAAGCCAAGATATGACAAAATCTTGATATTGCTGTTTTTATTTAACAGAACAGTATCCCAATTGAGGAAGTCTTTAAAATTTATGGGGCTGATTCTTCTGCCAATTCTGGTACTACCAAGGTAAGGGTAATTTGGACTATCAATAGAGGGGAGATTGAAAGAGAGATTACTTAGCTAATACATGTATAATGATGTATTTTCAGGCAGCAGTAATGAAATAACTGTTTTATATCTAAATGCACAAAACCACATTTATTTGAGGAACATGTTTGTGTAATGCTTTTAAACATAGATTTACACAGTTATAACAAGTTTATTTTGCATAAGACCTGGTAGGGCAGCAAGTAGAGCACCAGACCTGGACTCAATTTTCCCCTTCGTTCGTTCCTGCCTGATTTTCCCCTCTTGCCTTTTGTAACATACATCTGCTAAGCCACGTCCTCTGTGATGAACTATGTCAGCTGGAGCTAGGACTCCATCTCCAAGGCACATTCCCCAGACATAGGAGCTCATTTACTGCCACCACCTGTCCCTTTCCCACAAGACTCCTGGGATTCCTCAGAAGTCACCAGTAATGCAAGCACGAGGGAAGGACAGGGAATCCAGAGACCAGGTCTGAGCTCTGACTGTACCACTACAGAGCTGAACAGGCCCCTTTCCCTCCTTGGGTCTCTGTATACTGAGCCTTAAAAAGAGAGTATTCTGAATGATCCTTAGGCCAGTTCGGTGTTTGTCAGTTATGGATGTATGACTATTCCGTTTGAATTTAAGTTCTGACTGCTATTAAAGGTGACCTAAAATTGCTTTAGCTCTAGATACCTCTGGAGGAAGGAAGAGGAAATGGAAGAATGTCATTGAGGGGCCTGTAGCAGGAGGGAAGCAGGAGGGAAGGATAGGAAATGGAAAGACCGTAGAATGAATCTGACATAACTTTCTTTTGTACATTTATGAATACACAATAGTGAATCTCACCATCATGTACATCCACAAGACAAGGGTCCTAATTACAATAAAATATATTCCATGCTTGTATAATGATATAAAAATGGATTCTGCTGTCATGTATAACTAAGAAGAACCAACTTTTTTTTTTTTATTAAAAGAGTCCCATTCTTATGGATGTTCATGGTGAGGGGATTCACTGTGTTGTTTTCATATGTGTACATGGGAAAACTATGTCAAATTATTCCATTGTCTTTCCTTCACTTATCCCCCATCTATTCCCTCCATTCCCCATTGTCTAATCTAGTGAACTTCTATTCTTCCCCTCACTACCCCACTTTACTGTGGGCAAGCTTCAATCTATCAGAGAAAACATTCGTCTTTAGGTTTTTTGGAATCGGCTTACTTCACTTAGCATAATAGTCTCCAGATTCATTCATTTCCTGGCAAATATCATAAAATCATTCTTCTTTATGGCTGAGTAATACTCCATTGCATATACATACCACATTTTCTTTATCTATTCATCTATTGAAGAGCCCTTAGATTGGTTCCTTAGCTTAGCTATTGTGAATTGAGCTGCTACAAACATTGATGTGGCTGCATTACTGTAGTATGCTGATTTTAAGTCATTGAGTATATACTAAGGAGTGGGATAGCTGGGTCAAGTGGTAGTTCTATTCTTAGTTTTTTGAGGACTCTCCATACTGATTCAGTATGATTCAGTAATCACACTGAGTGATTGCCCCAATTTGCAGCCCCACAACGATGTATGGATGTAGCTTTCCCCCCACATTCTTGCCAACATTTATTGGTACTTGTATTCTTGATAATTGCCATTCTGACTAGAGTGAGATGGAATTTCAATGTAGTTTTAATTTGCATTTCTCTAATTGCTAGAGATGTTGAACTTTTTAAATATATTTGTTGACCATTCATATTTCTTATTCTGTAAAATGTCTGTTCAGTTCCTTTGCCCATTTATTTATTTGGTTGTGTTGTTGTTATTGCTATTATTGTTTAGGTGTTAGGTTTTTTGAGTTCTTTATATATCCTGGACATTAATGCTTTATCTCAGGTGCAGGTGGCAATTATTTTCTCCCATTCTGTAGGCTCTCTATTTATGATCTTGATTGTTTCCTTTACTGTGAAGAAGCTTTTTAGTTTAATGCCATCCCCTTTATTTATTATTGATTTTTCTTCTTGCACTTTAGGGGTCGTGTTAAGGAATTCAGTTCCTATGCTGTTATGTTATAGTGTTGGGCCTAACTTTTCTTCTAGTATATGCAGGGTTTCTGGTTTAATTCCTAGGTCCGTGATCCACTTGGAGCTGACTTTTGTGTAGGGTTAGAGATAGAGGCTAAATTTCAGTCTACTACACATGGATTTCCAGTTTTCTTAGCACCATTTGTTGAAGAGGCTATCTTTTCTCCAATGTATGTTATTGCTTATATAATTGGTACCTTTGACAAATATTAAGTAACTGTATTTATGTGGGTTTGTTCCTGTGTCTGCTATTTTGTTCCATTGGTCTTCATGTCTGTTTTGGTGCCAATACCATGATGTTTTTGTTACTATAGCTCTATAGTATAATTTTAGGTCTAGTATTATGATTCCTCCTGCTTCACTTTTCTCAATAAGGATTGCTTTGGCTATTCTGGGCCTCTTGTTTTTCCAAATGAATTTCATGACTGCTTTTCCTATTTCTATGAAGAGCATCATTGGAATTTTCATGGGAATTGCATTGAATCTGTTTAGTGCTTTGGGTAGTATGGCCATTTTGATGATATTAATTCTCACTGTCCAAGAATCTGGAAGGTCTTTCCATCTTCTAAGGTTTTCCTCAATTTCTTTCTTTAATTTTTTGTAATTTTCATTGTAGAAGTCTTTCACTTGTTTTGTTACATTGATTCCCATGTATTTTATTTTTTGACACTATTGTGAATGGGATGGTTTTCCTAATTTCTCTTTCAGTGAATTTGTCATTGGAGTAGAGAAACACAATTAATTTATAAGTGTTAATTTTGTATCCTGCTACATTGCTGAATTCATTGGTGAGTTCTAGAAGTTTTCTGATGGAGTTTCTTTCTTTTTCTTTTTTCTTTTTTTGAGTCTTCTGAATAGACTCATGTACTTGGTAAAGAGAGCTAGTTTTAACTCTTCTTTTCTTATTTGTATCCCTTTTATTTCATTCTTTTGCCTAATTGCTCTGTCTAGAGATTCAAGAACTACATTAATATAAGTGGTGAAAGTGGATATCCCTGTCTAGTTCCTGTTTTTAGAGAAAATACTTTCAGTTTCTCCCCATTTATAATGATGAGCTTGAGCTTGTGGAATATAGCTTTTACAATGTTGAGGTATGATGCTTTTATCTCTATTTTTCCTAGTGTTTTAAGGAAGAAAGGTATTTTATTCTGTCAAATGCCTTTTCTGCATCTATTGAGATAATCATGTGATTCTTGTCCTTTAGTCTATTGGTGTGATGAATTACATTTATTGATTTCCATGTGTTGAACCAACCTTGTATCCCTAGAATGAACCCCACTTGATCATCGTGCACTATCTTTTTAATGTGTTTTTGTATGTGATTTGCCAGTATTTTATTGAGAATTTTTGCATGTATATTCATCAGAGATATTGGTCTGAAGTTTTCTTTCCTATAAGTGTCTTTATCTAGTTTTGGTTTCAGGGTGATACTAGCTTCATAGAATGAGTTTGGAAGGGTTCCCCCTTTTCATGAAATAATTTGAGGAGAATTGATATTAGTCCTTCTTTAAAGATTTGATAGAACTCAGCTGAGAATCCATCTGGCCCTGGGCTTTTCTGTGTGGTAGGCTTTTGGTGACTTCTTCAATCTAATTACTTAAAATTGACATGTTTAAATTTTATATATCATCTGGTTCAATTTCAGGTCATATGTCTTTAGGAATTTATTGATGTCTTCAAGATTTTCTAGCTTATTGGAGTATAGATTTTCAAAATAACTTCCTATTATCATATTTCAATAGTGTTTGTGGTGATATTTTCACAACAGTCTTTAGTAATTTGCATTTTTCTTTGACTTTTCATTTCTGTCTTAACATTTGGAAATTTTCTATTATTATGTCATTGAAAAGATCGTGCATTGCATTGATTTGTACTTCAGAGCCTTCATCTACCCCCACGAATATTAGATTTGGCCTTTTAATGTCATCCCATTCTCACCCACGTCCCACACAGCTGGTGAAATTTGGGGTTCTTCTGTGTGAAGCGGGCTGGCTGTAAAGTTAAAAAAAGAAAATAGTGGAACAAAAAACATACAACAAGGAAAGTAATTTTAGAAAGCGAGGGCGGGACAGCTCTTCCACCTTAGGGGTTGAGCTTCCACACTGGAAAGAGAGAGAACTAGAGCCCATGTTTTCTTTATTATATGGAAAAAACTTCAAAGGTTTTCCATAGAATGTTCTTCGCCAAATAAAGTAGGAGGTGGGCTGTCCAGTTTCCAACAGGTTATGCCCAAATCCCTAGACAAGCAAAGACAGAGGTCAGTGCATTGTGCAATCCATAGAGTAGGAGGAGCCACAAAACAGATTGCAATGCCAAACCTAAATCTCCTTGGCTCAAGGCCAAGTGAAGGTGCTCAAATAGCTCAGGGGTGGCTTCCCACATCCCATATTTCTTGAAAATTCTGTTTGTGGTCTCTTAACATTTTTCTCCATGATCTTTATTTTCAAGATTATATATTTTTTCTTCATTGCCTGAAACTCTGTCTTCCAAGTGGTCTAGACTATTGGTGATGCGTTCCATTGAACTTTTAATTTTTTTATTGATTCCTTCATTTTGAAATTTTTTTATTGATTCTTCTTTCTCCCCTCATCTTCTGGGCTTAGGGAGGTCTAGGGCAGGCATCAGATACATTTGACCGGTTGGTTCCCAACTCACATGACCAAAGGACAAATATGCAAAGTCTCATTCTGGTGGTGATGTCACTATGTACCCTTGTCTTGGCTGGGCCATCAATCAAGGTTTGCAAAGTGAGTGTTTCAGTAGTTTGGGGAACTCATGTTCATGCAGGGGGGTAGAAGAGGAAGACATGCTATTTAGAGGTGAGCCAGCCAATATTCCTCATCTGCCCCATCACTCATTTATTCATTAAAGAGCCTCTGTAAAGGAATACATACTCTCCATCCTCATAATCAGTGACCAACACTGAGAAGCCCAGATGTATGCATTGGCTACAAAAGAACCAGCTTAGAACAGAAGCAGACTATCTTTCCCTAGTGGGAGACTTCTTGTTTTAAGGTCAGTATTTGCTTATTGCTCTGAGATAGGATCATTTATTGATTTATATGTGAAAGGCAATTGGTGCCATGTTAAACACTAGGATTCTAAATCCTCAGCTGTCTGAGTCTGAACCTCAACTAGGCCAGTTACAAGCAGAATAATCCTGGGCATGTTTTCTAACCCATATCAGCTTCAATTTCATTTGTAGACACAGGAAAAAGAAGATGGGTTTGTGTGGGCACTAAGTGAGTTAGTACCAATGAAGCCCAGTGTTTGGCATATGGAAACCTTTAAATAATAGCTGTGATTAAGGTTCTGATACTCATGGGTTGGGTATCTGATCTCTCTGGTGTCCTTCTATATCAGGATTTCTTAACATTCTTCTTATTAACACAACATTATTCTCCACTGTGTGCATAGGAAGTTGGAGTTAGGGACTGTTACATGCATTGTAGGATGTTTAACAGCATCTCTGGCCTGTAGCTACTGAATGAAAGTTGATTGTCTCCAGTTTGACAATACAAAAAAAAGTTTCCAGGTGCCTATGTCCCCTAAGAGATGAAATTACATCTTGTTTAGACCTACCACTCTATCCAAAAAGTATAGCTAATCAAGCATCTATGTGTATTATTAACACGATGTAAACTTTGCCTGTTTTGGACAACTAATTATAACAAAGGGTATGATCTGAGGAACCAATACAAGAATCTGAGGACCTATCCCTCTGAGCCTCACAAGCTCCTCCCCACATCCAAAATGCCACCTCAGGCCTTTTTCTTGTGGCTTCACATTAACTCCATTCAGGGGCATTTTTCACATTGTGAATAAGGAACTAGCAGGGCCTCTCAAAGGAAATGTAGCATTTACAAAATGAGACTGTAACAGTGTTTTAAAACAGATCTTTGGGATTTAACATAATTTTTCTTTAATGGTTTTAACTAGGAGATAGACTTGTTTTAAAGAAGAAAAAAAAAACCTTCATATGTCTAAATGACCTTTGATTCCTTTAGATAAAACATCTCCTTAGCAACAGCTAAAAACTTTCCCAAGCTAAAGTTTAAAACCCGGTTGAATACTAATCAGATTATGTAGAATTTCCGGCCACTGAAATAAATGGGCCTCTTATTATACAACAGGGTGCTGTGCTCAGGCTTGAGGGCTTTCTCCAGGGCTCTTTGCTGCCACCTGGTGACAGACAGGGATCACAGCCCAATACCCTCCCCTCTTCCTCAGAGGAAGCTGTGTTTTGCTGATACAAAACTTTTTTTCTTTTGAGGACTCTGGACTGGGCAAAAGTTCAACTAAGGGCCTTTATGTAAGTCAGGGATTTTTACAGCTACCTTCTGATAAACAGAAACTGCTTTACTGGATTTAAACTGTAGGAAAAGCATGAATCTTCTTTCAATAAACAGAGCAAGTAATACAAATATTCTTCAGCTCCATTTGATGGAGAAGGGCAGCAGTAAGAAAGGAAAGCAGAGAGAGTTAAGAGTGAGTACATCAGAGCATGGAATAGAGACCATGCCAGCACCACTGCTTTCTTCTCTTCCTGAAGCCATATCCAAATGTCTGCATGACCTCTGATAAATAATTATTTAACACCTCTGAACCCCAATTCATATTCTCTCTCTCCCCCTCTGCTGCGCCCCTCCCCTGACTCAGGCAATGGCAAGGCCCTACTGAGGTGGATGGCGCAAGGCGTCCATCCTCTGGAGGAGCGCAGTATGTTTCTGAGAATGGGCTGATTTGTTTTTGTATTCCTTTAATAAGTATAGTTGCGATTTCTCATATGACCATTAAGTATAAAGGAAAAATCATGACTTTCCCAATTAATGTAACTACTTCTAAAGCATAGATCTGTTTGCTCTAAATGCAATGATTCAGCTGTGGAATGTAAATTGTTAATGTCTAAAGAAAAACTCCCTGTATTCCTGTCAGGGAAGTTTTTGAGAAATTAAATTAAAATCTAGAGAAGAAAAATTAATGTTAAGAAGATAGATTAGTGCTTAGTACTGGGCAACTTGTTCTTGTTCCTGTGCACAATGGTTTGTGCTCTTACTTCTGTTTGATTAAAAGTAATAACAAGTCAACCCCTTGCCGTAACCATGGCACCGGTTCCAGTCAGTAAGTCAAGAAAGAATAGTCAAGGTATAGGCCAATAGTTTGGGACATTTGTAACTATTATTAAAAGTTAACTAAGCAGAAACTGCTCAAAGCAAAACGCGAACTGAAAGTACAAATGCTTGCTTATGCATAAGCCAAGATACATTCTTCTATTCTAATTGTAGCTATGTAATATTTTGTGTTGTTTGAATAATGATTCCTGTTTTGTAACCACAAAGTACTGTAAGCCTGCCAAAATGAAAAGTATATATGATCAACTTCACAAGTAAAGATGGGGATCAACACCTTCACTTTGGTGTCTGTGTTGTTTCTCCACCCCCTCTTTCGCCGACTCCTCACCATCCGTTCGTCTCCTGAGACCCCCTGTTGGAGCTGGTCTCCGACACCCCTCCCTCCCTCCCTCTCTTTTGGTAACAAGGATTGAACCCAAAGGTGCTTACCACTGGGCCACACCCCCAGACTTTTTTATTTTTTGAGATAAGGTCTTGCTTAGTTGCTTAGGATCTCACTAAGTTGCTGAGGCTGCCCTCAAACTTGTAATCCTCCTGCCTCAGCCTTCTGAATTGTTGGGATTACAAGTGTGCACTACCACACCTGCCCCAATTCCCCAGTTTTAAACAGGCACACCTGAGTAGGCAAGCTGACTCCCCGCCACACCAGGTGCTCCTGAGAATTGAGACCATGATGTACATGGTGTCATGATTAATGACCAAGTACATACATGATGGTTACATGGGGAGCTTTTCCTATCAGTGCTAAGATTTCCAAGTCTGGCCCCACGCAGCATGGCCTTCTCCTTCCTCTTGCTGGAGGCTGGTCCTGCCTGCTGTAGGCCTATCTTCGACCCTCTCACACTTCTTCCAGTAGCTGCCAAGTGTCTTCTCCTCCTGAAGAATGCTCAGACTGAATCATGCAGAAAAGAGAAAGGGAATTCATGACAACGAGAGGGACCTATGTTTTCAAAAAAATTCAATATCAATAAATATTAATAAGGATTAAAAATGTTTTCAATATTAATTATGGGTAGTACAGTCTGAAGATCATTAATATTAACCATGTCCAATTAATAATTATCACACATGTTTAGAGTACAAAGACCAAGCAAACAAACCAACCCACCAAGTATATGAAACAGAACAGAATCAAGAGAATTATTATTTACTTTCATGTCTTTGTAGTTTTGTCAGAGATGAATCTCTAAGCAATATATTGTTTAATTTTGCACAGCATTTTAATTTTATATAAATAAAATAATGGCAAATGTGTCATTCTATGGCTTTCTTTTTTTTATCCCACATTACATTCAATAAATTTACCCATGTCATTAATGTAACTGTAGTTTATTATTACTGCGTATTGCATTTTATCTTAGGAATATGTCAATGTACTTGCACATTTTTTCAGTCTGATACATTTGGATTATTTCTTTTATATATCTTTGTTGTGTGAAAGATGTCTGTGTGGTGTATGTCTGAGAAATTGCTAAACTGTAAGGTATGAGCATCTTCAACACTTTTCAAAAAATCAAAATGTTTTTCCAAAATGATCATGCCCATGCTATCACCAGTACTAGTTACCCACACTGATACTTTCAGACTTTTAAATCTGTTAAATACATGATGGTGTTTTGCTGTGCTCCTGATCGCTAATGGACAACTGTTTGTATGTTTCCTCTTCTGTGGAGTGCCTGTTAAAAATTATGTCCATCTTTCTGTAGAGTTACTTGTCTTTCTCTCTCTTTTTCAATACAGTCTCAATTTTTGGAGAAACTACTATAGGATAGAATCAGCCAAGTCACAGATTTGCCAATACTTACAACATTTGAAATTTACCCTTTGTTTTCATAAGCATTAAAACATTTAGTAAGTATAATTTTGCAACACCTGAATCACATTTGCAAAACTTCTTAGAAGTATACAAGCTATCTTTGCAGATTATGAGTCCACTTTTATTTTGGCAAATCTGATTGATATAAGCACATTTCCAATTGCTTTGACACTGAAGGTCAGAAACTCTCTACTTTCCATCCTGGAGATGATCATAATGATGGTTTGAAAGTTACTGGTTCAGGCTGAGAGGCAGGTGATGATTACTATCTATGCCCTTCATTCCTAATTATGTACCCCTCCATTGGAAAAGTTCCTAAATCCCTGTATACATCCTCATCTTCTCCTCTCAGCCCTACAGATAGAAGAAATTTCTGTTGAATGTGCTTTGGCATTCAGTCAGCACACGAATTGAGAAATAATGTCTTTTTTACTGAGATAATGAAGATATCAGTCAACAGCTTTAGAGTTAAAAAAGAGAATGTGATTAACTCTAGATTACAATCTAAATTTCATCCTAAAGTACCGAAAGCTAATTTATGGCTCACATGAGTCATGAGGTTATCAGGACTAGAAAGATTCATAGACCATTTGAGCTGGAAATGTCCTTTAAAATCCTCAGTTTCCCCTGTGAGTGGGGAAACTAGAGCACGCAAAACATCAATCTTACATCTACTTAGTGAAGAACTGCAGAAGAACAACTTACGAAAGCTGGGCATGGTGGTGCACGTCTGTCATCCCAGCTTCTGGGAGGCAGAGGCATGAGAACCATGTAGGTCTACTTGTTCAAGACCAACCTGGACAACATAGGGAGACCTTGTCTCAAAAAAAATATAGTGACTTATGCTGGGCACAGTGGCACTTGCCTGTCATCCCAGTTGCTCAGATATATATATATATATTTAATCACTTTCTTTTTTCTTATACCTGACACACATTATCATGTAGGGCTATAATCACAGCCATAATAGCCCTATATTGCTATATGGCCTCCTTTTTAATTGTGTTTTAGGGTCATCTTTTTTAATAGATTATTTTCTTCTTAAGGTTGGAGGTCATAGTTGATGCTTATGGTTAATTCTTTACAGTTCTCTGTACAGTTACTGTGAAGTAACTTCCCAAAATATTTTTGCCATATTATTTGTCAATAAAAAGTGAAGGTGAAGTTTAGCAGTGCCCATGCTAAGGGGTATTATAAGCTGTTTTGTCAATAAAAATGAACACAACTTCACTTTGTTTCCTATATGATATAACAGAAACCCCAGAGTGATACTAAAATACAGAAGTTTACTTATATGAAGGGAATCGAGAAGTGAGCAACCAGGTAGTACCATAGTTGCACCAAATTGTGAGGAACACAAGTTCCTTTCAGGTCTCCATTGAGTCATTTCTACAGTGTGACCGTCAACCTCATTATCTAATATGCTTGCTAGAGCTCCAGCCATCACATTATGTTTTAGGCAAGAGAAGATGAAGAATTGACCCCTTCTTATTCTAAGGAAATGTGCCATGAATCTCAGAGAACACTTGATCCTATGTACCATTGGTTAGCACCTAGTTAGAAGAGAGGATTTAGGATATGGTCACACCTAGCTAGAAGAGAGGATTTAGGATCTAGACCTTAGCTGAAAAGAGGACATCTAACTAAAAATCAGAAGGAGAAAGATGGCTCTTGGGAGGCAGCTAGCAACCTCTGGCACATGATTTAGGCCACACCAGCCATAAGATTAAATCAATTTGCTGTGAACAAAAATTTTGTTTTTTCTAATTCTTCTCCTAATAGATTGAAGGAATTTCAACCCTTTAAAGTGATCCATTAGCCAGTGCCAAGAGTAGCCAGATCTGGTCTCACATGCAGGAATGTTACTATCCAAAACCCACCACATCTCAACTTGGAAGATAACAGGGAAAAAAAATTGGTCCATCTTACGCAAACTCTTCCAGAGATTTGGTTGTCATGATATGAGACCAGCATAGCCTTTATAAATTTCAGATCCTGCTAAAAACACCAACAAACAAACAAAAAAGAAAGAAAAAAATCATAGACTAATTTCTTCTGAGCATAAATGCAAAAATCTTCAACAATATATTAGCAAGTCAAATCCAGCCATTAAAGGGATTTTATTCCAAATATTCCAGGGGAGATTAACACTAAAGAATCAATCAGTGTTTTCAGGAAAAAATATATATATTATTTTCAGAATATATATATATATATATATATTCTGAAAAAAATTTGACAAAATTCAGTGCCAATTCATATTTTTTAGAAAGTAACAATTTTGAACTCTGGATGACAGGTTGTCCATGTAGGTTCATGCTTGTAATGGACCACCAAGGAGCAGGAAGTTGATAGCAGGCAAGTTTTTTTATGTATGGGTACAAGAGGTAAATCAGAATTTACTGTCCCTTCAGTTTTTCTGTGAACCTAAGATTGCTCTTAATAATAAAGGCTATTAATTTTTGAAAAATGGGAAAGGTGATTAAATTTTATGTTATGTGCATCTTATCACAATTTTTATAACCTAGCAAACCAAGAAGACAAAAGAATTTCCCTAATTTGATAAATTATTTAAAAAAATAATTTTAAAATTAATTAATTAAAAAAAACTACAGCAAATATCATACTTAATGATAATATTCTCCCTGAGATGAGAAATAGAGCGGATACTTGCTATTGCTATTCCTTTCTTTTTCTTTTCTTTTTGGTGCTAAGAATTGAACCCAGGGCTTTACCACTAAGCCACTTCCCAGGCCTTTTTGTTCTTGATTTTGAGAAAGGTCCTCACTGAGTTGCTGAGATTGGCCTCAAACTCGAGATCCTCCTGTCTCAGTCTCCTGTGTTGCAGGGTTTACAGGTGTGCGCCACCTCCTCTGGCTATTCATTGTATTCTTAAAAGCTCACACAGTGAGTACTAAGTGCTTTTGCCACAAAATGATAATGTGAAGCAATACATATATTAATTAGCTAGTCTTAACCATCTCATAATGTATATAGCATATACTTCAAAACATCACTCTGTTCATGCCTCCCTAGGATTATAGGCATGTGCCACCACACTAGGCATCGATCCTCTTTAATATTTCATTGAAGATCTTAATCTGTGGGGAAAATAAGAAAAAATAAACAAAATTAAAGGATAATAGAAATAAAGAAAAGTATCTCTGAATGGGGTAGTGCACACCTGTGATCCCAGCTACTCAGGAGGCTGAGGCAGGAGGGTTGCAAGTTTAAAAATAACCCAGGCAATTAGCAAGACCCCTTTCAAAATAAAAAGGGTGGTAGATGTAGCTCAGTGGTAGAGGGCCCCTGAGTTCAATCATCAGTACTAGAAACAGATTTTAAAAAAGAAAGGAGAGAAGAGGAAAGGACAGGACAGGAGGGGAGAGAAGAGAGGAGTCTTCAAACATGTTCTTCAAACATGACATAATGGATACTTTGAAATTCCAAAAGAATCAGTAAACTAGGGCTTGATCAGGTGCTTGCCTTGCATACGCAAGACCCTGGATTCAATCCCCAGCAACACACACATACACACACACACACACACACACACACACACACACATACACACACACACAAACCCACAGAAAATCAATAAGTTAATATATTAATAAGTGAATTTAGTAAAGTTGCTAGATACAAGGTCAATATGAAAATTAGTTTTATTTCTATATGCCAGGAGTAAAGAGAAAGCAAAATATAGAATTGATGCCCTAGACTATAGTCACAAAAATACTTAGGAATAAAATTGATAAAACATGCACAAGGATTGATACAGTGCAAATGTTACTAATACTAAAGAAGGCCCATATGAATGAAGAGATACAGCATGTTCATGGGTTAGAAGGTGTGTTATCATTTAAATCTCAGTTACCCCTAAAATAATCCAGAGATGCAACTCAAGCCCAAGCAACATCCGGGAAGCTAGATCTCATTCTCTTTTTTCCTTTTTCCCTTCTTTCTTTTCTCGGACATTGCCAAGCTGATTATAAAATTCATTAGAAAACACAAAGAGCCAAAAATAACCAAAGTTATCTTGAAAAAGGAAAGCAAAACTAGGAGACACAGCAGGTATCAAGGCTGACTGCAAAGCCAGTTGGGGAGGGAGAGGTGAAGGAGGTAAATATTCTATGATTCCATTGAGATTAAGTACAAAAACAGAAAAAAAATTAATCTAAGTTATTAGAAATAAAGATAACATTTTTCCTTAGGAGAAAGACAGTGGTGTCAAGGAATAATTAAGGAGCTCTAAGGGTACTTGTGACCTGGGTTTTGACTGCATAGGTTGTTCTGTTAATGAAAATCCATTGAGCTATATATTTATGATATATCCATTTATTTCATCAGAATTTAATGAAAGTGCATAGCCGTTAAATCCAGCAATTCTCCATGTAGAAATTTAGTTTGTACTTAGATATGAGGTGGGGGGGAGAGATATTTGCTGCAATTTATTTGTAATAAAACGAATTGAACAAAACCTCAAAGTGCATTGATTGAAAAACAGTCACATGCATTGTGTACTTTTGTAATGTGGAGTATATAGTGCATGCATTAAAAAACCGAGTCACATCAGCATCTAATGCCAGGAAAAAAGAGCCCTAATATTCTTTTACAAATTGCAAAATAGTATAAGAATATAGTCCCTTTTATTAAAAGAAAAAAATCCCTCCAAAAAATCTACATAAACCACACAAAGTATCTGTAGCTAAAATTCTATGGAAATACAGATTTATATCTACTTTGAAGGGATACCAGTTAAATGGGTACTTGACCATTACCAAGGTGATCATTGAAAGTTTGGAGTGATCGAGTAGAAAAACCACTGGCCTGGAAAACTAAAAATGAGCATTTATTTTCTTATTATTTTCTCTTAATGTTTGCTTCAATCAAATATATAAAGACTGTTTTATTAATAAAATGGCACATTTCCTGAGATGCATACACAAGAGAATTGTGTGATCATCTTGTACTTCTTAGAAATAAGAGCCCTTCCTATAAATAAAAAACCTAATCTCTATTGATGAGAAGGCAGAAAGTTGCTGATTATGCAAGAAGAGGGACTCTAAGTTCAGGCTTCCTGGCTCTGATTAGTTAAACCTCAGCAATTCCCTCAACCTTTGTCTGGTAGATGAGGTAGGATCCTGTAGAGGAAATGGTAGCCCAGGAGCTGCCACGGGCTCTTGCATACAATGACCAGGCTGGGAAAAGATGGTAATGATGAGAAATGTAAATAATAATTATCATCAACATAGTCAAAGCTAAAATACAGTGCTGTACTATGTGCTAGACACTTTTCTAAGCATTTTATATATGCTAACTCTAATCCTTGCCACAACGCTATAAGGCCAGTATTATTAATAGCACATAAATAAGCAGGCACAGAGAAGTTAAGCGGCTGCTAAGGTGCAGCTTGTTTCCAAACACAGCCATCTGGGCACCCAAATCCCTGGTGTTAACTACCAGTCCACTGACTAGTATTAGTCAATGATATTTGAGGGTCCAGTATGGGGTGGGCACTTTCTAAGGCACTGGGTGAGCTCAGTGGCCTGCTTTCTCCCACCCTCCAGTCTCTTCCCCACATAGCAGCCACAGAGGTCTTTGATTTAATTTTGTTTCTTTTGTGGCACGTGCTGGGCAAGTGCTCTCTCTACCACTGAGCTATGCCTGCAGCCCCAGCGTGACCCCTGGGTTTTCTTTTTGCTTGTCATACAGGGGATGGAACCCAAGGTAACCTTACCACTGAGCTATATCCCCAGCCCTTTTTTATTTTATTTTTAATTTTGAGACACGGTTTCACTAAGATGAGGAAGCAGATGAGGTTCACAGATCACTCAGCACTGGGGATAGGGGGACATTGAGGCAAGTTTCTCAGTTTCTGAGGCTGGTCTCAAACTTACAATCTTGCTGCCTCAGCCTCCCAATTTGCTGGGACGACAGGGGTGTACCACTGTGCCCAGCCCAGAGTGATCTTTTTAAAATCCTAAATCAGATCTGGTCACACTACTGCTTAAAATGACTTGGCTGGCTTCCCGCTGCATGCTGGAGTCTATAGCAACATCCAGCCCTGCACCTGACTGAGGGAGACCTACGAGATCTGGTGCTCCCTCACTCGGTTTCCCACCCCACTGTCTTCCCTCCTGTGTCTGGAAAGCTTGAGCTTATCTCAAGAACTTCCCTTTTGCTTTGCCCACAATGGCTCTCTCCTCACCAGGCTGCTGTCCATCCTGTGAGCCTTGGCTGAAACCCCACTTCCTTCCTGAGGCTCCTCTGTCCGTTCTGTTTGCAGTGGAGGCTGCCCTGTAGCTCCCTGTCTCTTCATCTCATTTAGTGCATTTACTGAGCTCCTCTCCACGTGTCACTCCCCTGTTGTCCACTAGCTTATTGTTTCTCCTCACTTGCCTCCCGCAGCTCCAGAAGGGCAGGAGTCCTGTCTGCCTTACACACACCACAGCTCCTCCAGCACACCTGGCCCATGGCAGGTGCCCACAGCACACATGTTGCCTGCAGGACCAGTCCCAGCCTTGAAGACGCTTCCAGGGTAGTGCAGCCCCCAAGGTCATGACCAGCTTCTATCCACTGGCCTTGTTCTATGGGACTCCATGCTTTAAGTTCACAGATGAGGGAGCAGATCACTCAGCAATGGGGGTAAGGGGACTTTGGGGCAAGTTTCTCAGAAAAGGGGGCTTTTCTCAAAGAAAAATTGGGAGCCTCCAGGGAGAAAAAGAAGAAAAGGCTATTCAGGAAAAGGAAACTGTGAAGAGCGCCAGGGTGTGAGGGGCATTCTGGGCAGTGGGAACCAAGTACAGGAGCAAAGGCTCTGTGTGAAGTTCATGCTCCCTGTGTTTTGTGTGCCTCGGTGATGGATGTTATTAACATCTAAGCCCCCCTCGTGGGTGAAACAGAGTGCAGTTAAGAGCTACGACACACCCTAACCCGTGTCAACCAAATGAAGCTCCTGCAGCTTGTTAAAGCAGCACTGTTTCCTTGCAGGTTCCCCGAGCTCCACTCTTCTGCCTCTCATGTTAACAGCACCCAAAGCAGCTGAGTATGCCTGCAAACAGAGTAAGCTTGTTTATTTCCATCTGTTTCGAGAAATTTTAAATAAAACAGGATGTAGGCTTACAAACAAAGGTTAAAATTGACATGGAAACTCAGTTTCTAATTGAATTAAAAAGAACGGGGAACTTGAAGGACTTGATTCCCACATACCCCCACTCCCGTGACCCAAATCACAAGATCTTATCTGTCAGACCCTTTGGTGGTGGGAGCGAAGTGGTCCAGAAGGGGAAGATGTGAAACTGTGGGGGACACATTATTTTTTTTTAGGTTTCATATACAGATGCGGTTACTCTCTGTGCCTGCAGGTGTCAAGTTAAGAAGGGGAGCAATGAATAAGAATGCCACCACCAGCAGCTCTACAGAGGAAGCAAATGCCACAAAGTGGAAGTCATCAAAAGTTTTTCGTGCACATCACCAAAGAACATAGTAGGTCTAAAAATAATGAATTGGACCAAGCTGAGACCAAGTGTTTGGGGAGAACTCTGCTTATATTGTGATTAAATGTTGAACCTTTGGAGTCAGATGCTCTGGATTTGAATCTAGAGCCTGCTGCTTACCAGCTGTGTGACTTCAGAAAAGTACTTAACCTCTCTGTGCACTAGCTTCTTCCTCTGCAAAATGGGAAGAATAATGGTATCTATCTCTTTAAAGTTGTTGAGATGACTAACTGAAGATTCTAGATACTAAAAGATTAGAAAAGTGGCAGTTAACTCTAAATAAATACTAGCCATAATTATCTTTTCAGCATTTGAAAAATACTATTTGCACCAGGCACAGGGGTGTACTCCTGTAATCCCAGCAACTTGTGGGGGCTGAGCTAGGAGGATTGCAAATTCAAAGCCTGCCTCAGCAACTCAGCAAGACCCTGTCTCAAAACAAAAATTTTAAAAAGGCTGGAGACGTGACTCAGTGGTTGAGCGCCCCTAGGTCCAATCCTGGTGCCAAAAGAAAAGAAAAAAAAATATTATTTGCAAGTTAATTGGCCATTATTCTTAAATAAGTATATGAAAGAGGTTTATTTTATTCCTTAGTAGAATTTTATCTCTTCCTTATTGGCATCTCCCCTGCTCTTGCCCTGTCCATCTAATTTCCCATTTTTATGTTGCAGAATCAGAATGGTCATGTACAGGGCTGGAGGGAATAGAAAAAAATCATTCTTTTTCTTCCTGTTCTGAGTTCTCAATTATAATGTGCACAGTGAACACAAGTTCAAAAAGAAGTCAGAGAGATCAAGGTGGCCAACATAATAAAAGACAATAGGGGAGAGAATCAGAGAAGTGAGAAAGGCTGGAATATTTTAGGGCTCTAAGGTAGAAAAGAGAGAAGGGAATTTTGAAAATTGTACATTGAGATATGAATGGGTTTGTTTAAGAAGCATAAGTTTAGGGCTGGGGTCATGGCTCAGTGGTAAAGCACTTGCCTAGCATGTGTGAGGCACTGGGTTCGATCCTCAGCACTGCATATAAAAAATAAAGGTCCACCAATAACAACAATAAAAAGGTTTAAGAAAAAAAAGAAGCATAAGTTATTTAGTTCAGTTGCTGAAATGAGAATTTCAAAAATATAATATGCATAGTGAATACAAGTTCAAAAAGTGAACTTGTTTAAAAAGAATTTTAAAATGTGACTCTCTTAATCAACTGAGCCACATGGGGCTCAGTATTTCTTTAGATTCTGGAGGCAAACTAGTGATTGATTAGAAATTTAACTTCATCATAGAAATTGCTTTAGGAACTGTCTGGATTCTTTAGCCACGTTAGGACTTTAATAAACATTGTTCTAAAAATAGAATAATTGCACTATGGAAAAATCATCACCATATTGAGTTTTGTTCTGAAGGTATTTGCTAGGATGAGATTTGAGAGTCTAGGTTTTCTAGAACCATATCTTTGCTTCCGAAGAATTTTTTAAAGTCAAATGAGGTCATTTTCTTACATGATTTTGGAGACAGAAAGCTGAAGAAAGCAAAACAAGGCAAGAAACAAAAACCAGTGAGAATTCCAGAAATAGCACACACAAACACCCTGCATGAACAAAATCATAGACCGATAATCCAGACTAAGCTTGTACTATCATGTGTAACTAATAAAAACAAATTTAAAAAATTAAAAAAAGAAACAGATCCTAAAACAGGGATTCATATACTTGTTTGGATCATATATGGATCCTGTGTAATGAGAATGTAATTCTAAAGATTAATTCAGTGGTGTTTTGTTTGTTTTAGTACTGGAGATCAGACCAGTGGTGCTTAACCACTGAGCTACATCCCCAACCCTTTAAGGTCTCACTAAGTTGCTGAGGCTGGCCTTGAACTTGTGATCCTTCACCTCATCCTCCCTAGTCCCTGGGATTACAGACATGCACCACCATGTCAGGCTCATGTTATTTTGAAAATATAGTTTCATTCCATACATTTTCTTCTACAACTGCCACCTTAGGAATTTTCAGAGAGAGAGACCTTGACTAGGAATAAGCAGGTGCTTGGCATACATGACAGAAAAGAATTTCAGAACATGCCAGTCAGAGACAAAGATTTGCTTAGGAAAGAAGATATGCATTCAAGGGAGAATGTGGTTATCTAAAAAGAAAGACATCTTTTGGGGTGAAGTAAGAAATACACATTCGAGGGAGAATGTGAGCCATCTTCAGAGAGATGGTCATGAATGACACAAGACAGAGAGAGAACACTTAAGTTTAAATTCAAAGCAATAGACACAAAGTTAAAAATAATATACTCCAAGCACAATACATAAAAACTGCTAAGAAACTAAAAATTATTTGCTGTGGGTAGGGTTTGTTAAAAGAAGTACAACTTTCTTTATTTATTTATACTTTGAAATAATTTCAAGCTTACAGAAAAGTTGCAAGCATAACTCAAGGAACCCATACATACCTTTTACCCAGATTCATCAATTGTTAATACTTTATTTCATTTGCTTTGCCATTTTCTGTCTCTTACCTCTATATGTATATAGTTACAAATGTATAATCTTTCTTTAGCCCTTAGAAGTTATACATAGCCTATCACTTTGCCCCAGAATATATCAGTTTGTATATCCTAAGAACAAAATCTCTTACACAACCATGATCAATTTCAGAATATCAAACACTGATACTTTTAATCTATATAGAAATTTTGTTGACAGACCTAATAATCTTTTTTTAAGCATGTTTTTCATTCTGCACAGGATCCAGTGTGAGATGACATATTGTATTTTAAGAAATGTAACTAATTTCCAAATCTATGAGAACAGTTCCCTGGAAATTCTTTTATACCTACATGTTGCTATTACATCTTTGTCAGTAAATTAATATCTGATATTTGACCTGAACTTGCTATAGATTGGTGTTATTTGTGTGCATGTTCTATTGATGTGCTTGATACCAAAATCATCCTTTTATTCTGCAGGTCACTTAGAAACTTGAACTTCATAATAGAGCCTCTGGGAGCAAACAAGAAACATCATCTTAAAATTGCATCTCTTTCTGGCACATTTTTCTTTACAGTTGGCTTTTGACTCAGATTGTGCTGAAAGTTATTATTGAAATTGAGTTTCTTCTCTTAGAAGCATATTGCACAGCTACATTTTGGTAAAAGACAAAAATGTGTGTATTTTATACTACTTCATTATGACTAAAAGACTTGGACAATTCAGAGTACCTAATATTTCTATGTCAAGCTGGCTTTGTAGCACATTTTACAAATATGTAGTATTGAGTATTGCACAGTAGTACAGTAGGAGGGAGTTTTCCTAAGTTTTAATGCAAAATAAAATTAATCTATCCTTGATTGACTTAGCTATGTCCTAAAATGAAAAATATTTAAAATTACATCAATATAGTTTTTTGTTTGTCTGTTTGTTTTGGTACTGGGGATTGAACCCAGGACAACTTTATCTCTGAGCTGCATCTTTGCATTTTGATTTTTTTTTTTAATTTTGAAACAGGGTCTCACTAACACACTTAGGGTCTGGCTAAGTTGCTGAGGCTGGCCTCAAACTTGCAATCCTCCTGCCTCAGCTTCCAGAGTCACTAGGATTACAGGCATGCACCATCACATTCAGCTTCTCATCAATATAGTTTTAAAAGAAATATGGATGCAAGTTTTCTCTCAGTAGAATATAAGAACTACTAGGAAAAGAAAATGTTCTGTTCTTTCAGTAGTTTTTCAAAATGCTGACTAGGCACATGGTTTAGCCTGTCAAGATTTGTAATGACAGTTGGATCAAATGAATATCTGTACAGATCATACCTTTCTGAAGGTTTGGGTATGCCAACTTTCTGAAGAATAGTTTCCTTAGCATGTGCAAAAGCACGTGTGGGATTTTTTGATTGAAAATGGTGATGTTTCCATGTGGGCTTGTGGCTGGGGCATCCAAACCAGCCTTTGCACACTGGATCTGATTGTAGTTGTTTTTGAGATTTACCAGGAGACTTGCAACATTAAGAGGGAGAAAGGAGTGGGAATTGGCAACCTGTGGTCACTGTAGACACTGTCAGGGGACTAGCCCAGGACTCTGTACAGATTTTTTTTTTAAATCTAGCTCTGCTAGTTATGAGAAAAGATCTTTTCTTTGTGGCTATTTCTGTCTCTCCTTTTGCCATCTGCATACTGGCTGTAAGTGTTGCCTGAGGGTTTTTGCAAATAGCATTGTGAATGTGCTGCTAGCCATAGTTAGATATCTTTCTGGAGTCCCTTCATTGGTCTGAAGCACAAAGGTGTTTGATTTCATCACACCACATACACAGGGGATGGGATGACAAAGGACCACCTGAGGTTTGGAGCATCCTCAATCCTTGCATATCTGAGGAGTGCTTCCAAACATGTCAATTGGCATCAATGGAGAAAGCTCTTCAGGTAGTCACCTGGACTCAATGAAACAGTAACACAAGCAAATCAAAACATGAATTTTAAAAACAACAAGCAACCTTAGAAGAAGGGTGGTGACAGAAGGGGAGTGAAAGGATCATGAGTATTGTCCTGCTCTTTGAGTGTCTCAGACTCTTGGGAGATAGCTTTATTTTTAGCTTGAGAAGTGTTTATTCTCATGACAAAACATGTCTATTTCCAAAAGTGCTTTTCACCATTAACTCAAATTCATACATTTAAAAATTAATGTGACTATTTTTATCACATGAAATTGCAATATATGTTTATGATAGAAACTAAGGAAATAGAAAGCAGCAAAAGAAATAAAAACATAATCTTTCCATTCATCGATAACCATGATTGACATCTTAGTATATACACAGTTCTAATCTTTTTATCCTAAACATGCTAAAGTTTTTAAAAAACAAAACCACATTATTCTGATGAAGAAATGCAATTGTCTTTTGATTAACGGATATTTTAAGATCTTTTGTTTCCCCTTTTCACTTCAAGTCCTCCTGGAGTTCATATGATTTCTGGTGAGCTCCCTCGGATGGAACCACTGACCCTCATCTCAGCAGTTTCTATAGGCAAACTGCAAAATGCTGGGCATGTCATGTATTTCTAGAGAGCTGCATAGGATGAGAAGTGCGCCCTTTGTCTCCAAGGTCATAATGGCTCTGCTGACTTTAATTCCTTTCACTGGAGCTAGTGAGGACGACTCGAAAATGCCAGAGAGAATGAGAGCCCCCTGCCCCATGATCCCAAATGAAAAACAGAGAGAACACAGAAATCCCCTTACGCTTTACCCCCACTTCACTTTTGTGTTGTTCTTGCCAACACAGCAGCCATCCTGCTATCAGCTACCACACTTGTCCCCATCACACTGGACGCTGATCATTCGCTCTCCGCAACTATGGGGAAGGTGAGCCAATCCAAGTGCCATACGTGTCTATCAAGTGTCTACTCTGTGGGGGATGTTCCTTCAGGTTGACCATGTGCTGTCACCTTGTTCCCACTGCAGATCATATTCTACGAGGACTGGGGCTTCCAGGGCCGCTGTTACGAGTGCAACAGTGACTGTCCCAACCTGCAGACCTACTTCAGCTGCTGCAACTCCATCTGCATGGACAGCGGCTGCTGGATGCTCTATGAGCGTCCCAACTACCAGAGCAACCAGTACTTACTGCGGTGGGGGGACTACCCCTCCTAACAGCAGTGGATGGGCTTCAATGACTCCATCTGCTCCTGCCGCGTGATTCCTTATGTGAGTCTTGCTTCCACCTGACTGATGTGAGAGGTCAGCTCCTGTCAGTTGTTTGTTCCCAATAGTGTACTAGAGCTCACTGTAAAGACAGCAAGATCCTACCTTCAAAAAAAAAAAAGAAAAAGAAAAAGAAATATATATATATAAAATTGATCTCCCCATATATATATATTTTTCTTCCTTAAGGACCTCAACATTACTTTGGAGCATAAGAAATTATGACCTTTAAAAATAAAATTGGCTGAATAGAGATATAGGACACCCATCCATAAAAAGAAGGAAATTCTGTCATGTGTAAAGACCTAGAGGACCTTATGTTAAGTGAAATAAACCAGACACAGAAAAATAAATGCCTGTAATCTCACTCTGAAGTGAAATCTTAAAACGCTGATCTCATAGAAAAGAGAATGGTGGTACTAGAAGCTAGGGAAGTTGGTAAGGAGGGAAGGTTTGGGGACACGTTGTTCCAAGGATGTATAATCATAATAATCACAGGTAGGAAGAATAAGTCCAGAAATCTATTGTACACTTGATGATTACAGTTAATGATTATATATTGCATTCTTTTTTTTCTCACTAGGGATTGAACCCAGGAGCACTTTACCACTGAACTACATCCACAGCCCTTCTATTTTTTTTATTTTGAGGCAGGGTCTGCCTAAGTTGCTTAGGGAATTGAACTTGCAATCCTCCTGCCTCCACCTCCCATGTTGCCGGGATTACAGGCATGCGCCATCATGCCCAACTATATATTGTCTTCTTAAGTGCTAACACAGTGGATGTTAAGTGCTTTCACCACAAAAATGATAACCATGTTTGGATACCCATATGTATTAGCTAGCTTTAACCACTCCACAATGTATACAGTATACGCTTAAAAGCATCACGTCGTGCATGATAAATATTACAAATTTACCTGTCAATTCAAAAATAAATAAACTTTAAAAATAAATTTAAAGTTCAAAGCATCTAGGCAATCTCTAATTTAAAAAAAAAATTCATCTTGCTCATTCAAGAAAAAAGCCCACACAAGTAATTCTTTTTTAATGATAAAATGTTAACCACCCATGCGAGAGCAATGTAAGTAGAACATCTCTGATTGTACCACTGGTTCTCTTCACTACCCTCCATGACACACTGATCCAGAACCTAGAACACTGTGTTTCGGCACCTGTGGCTTTCAAGTGATCATCATCAAGTAGTTTCTTAAAATGAAAGAGACAGATAATTGATTAGAATTTCATGGGTCTTGGTTCTCACCAAAGTGCTGCTTCATGTTTCTTAGTCACATGAAACATGTTTATACTTTGTGATGTCACCAAATCATGTGGCATGGCAAAGAGATTCAAGAATAGAAAGAGGCCCTGGGTTCAATTCCCAGTGCTACCAATAAACAAACAAACAAACAAAAGAACAAATAAATAAATAAAATTTAATCTAGAAAATTTTTCAGATGCACAAAGAGATAAAAATAAGCAGAAACCCAAATTGTACAAATCACTTGGCTAAATATCCTTTGAAGAGATGTGAGGACAAGAGTAAATAGGAATCACTGTATATCATGAGTGCAAGATGGAACCTTAAAACAAACTGGATAGGTCACAGTTCTATGGGGCTGAAATGCAAATGGGAGTTAAAATTCTATCTGCAGACACATTGATCAGGGCTGTGAAGAGTGGCTACTTAGGAGAGTGGCTACTTACAAGGGAAAAACACTACTATTCCCTGTGTTTCAATGCTAGTTTTTGTTTTGTTTTATTTTGTGGTGCTAGGGATTGAACCCAGGGGTTTAGTGCATGCCTAAACTGAGCTAAATCCTCAGCCCTCAATGCTAGTTTCTTCTGCAAGATCTCCAGTTCACTGGTCAGGTCAGCTTTATTTTAATACTCTTCCTAATTTGTTAGAACAATAACACAAGGAGTAGGATTAGGGAGAAACTTTTTAGAGGGTTGTCGGAAAAGCTCATTTCATGAAAATAAAAGACTGACTGTGTCAGTATTGTTTGTACCACACATATGTGCCGTTCATTTTTGTTCTTTTGTTGATTATCACAACAGACCAGCTTGCACAGGATAAGGTTGTATGAGAGAAGTGACTACAGAGGCCTGGTGTCTGAGCTCACAGAAGACTGCTCCTGTATCCACAATCGCTACCATCTCAACAAGATCTACTCCGTCCATGTGTTGGAGGGCTGCTGGGTCCTCTACAAGATGCCCAACTACAGGGGGCAGCAGTACCTGCTCAGGCCAGGAGACTACAGGTGCTACCATGACTGGGGCACAATGGACGCCAAAGTCGGTTCTCTGCATTTGTATGAAGCAGTGCTTTTCTTTATGATCCACATAGAGATGCAATCAATAAACAAACTTTTTTTTCTGGCACTAAGTGGCTCTTGCTTATCATAAAGTAATAATTGAATTGTAAATACTCGGTGACTCCTAGACAACTTACCTGACCCTGAAAGGTGTTTTGAATATCCACTTAATTCCTGTTGGTCAGGCATACATTCCTGTCTGGGGAGAAGGCAGGTTGTTCCCACCTTCCTACAGTCTGAAGGAGAGAGGAAAGATTAATATAATGAACAACTATTAGAACCCACAGAGAGAAGAAAATGCATAATCTACTGTGGCTGGCACACCAAACACAAGAGATGGCTGGAGGGCAAGGGTGGCTGATGTCTCAGACAAGACTAGTCAAGAAAAGATGTATAAAGAGAGGGTTTTAAGTGGAATTTTCCGAAGCAGAGAAGGGCAAGACTACTTGATTAGATCATCATAATAAGAAAAGTGCTAAACAAGAATTAAATAGCCTAGTTTCTTATGCAGTCTCTACTACTAATTAGAGTGACCAACTCAGCCCAGTTTCCCTGGGACTCTCCCAGTTTAAGTGCCAAAGGTCTTTGGACCCTCAGTTTCAGGGAGACCACTGTGATTAGTTACCCTACTTTCTAGCTTATCCCTTTGAGCAAGTCGCTTCTATCTGCTTTGTGTCTAATTTCACTTTATGTAAAATAACAACCAATAATAAATGCCCACTTGACTAAATCCCAAAATGGGAAAAGATTGTGAATACAATTTAAATTATCATATCAGTGCAAATGTAAGGAATCCATATGTCCTTAGTATTCCCTCAAATTCAACAGCACCATATGGTTATCATTAGTTTGCATGCCACTGTGAATTTGTATTGAGATGCAATTATCAAAGACTCAGTTGTACAGCGTAAGGTTTAAATATGTGCTACTGTGCCTGTCATGGAATTTCTTCTCACTCAGTAGAGCAGCTCTCCTGGAATATTTCCAAGTCATATATCTGATCAGATTCTACAGTTGAGAATATATAAATTTTGCAAATTTATATAAGTAAAATTAATGTTCCATCCCTATTGACTTCTTTGTAGAAATTGATAAGTTCTGATTATAAAATCCATATAAAATTGTAAGTGATCCAGAATAGCCAAAACAATCTTGAGAAAGGACAAAATTAAAGAAAAAGGAAGTGTTCGCATTTCCCAGTTTCAAAACTTACCACAAAACAACAATAATAAAAGCGTGAGGTGCTAGCATAAGGACACACTATAGATAAATGGAAAGAATTAAGAGTCCAGAAGTAAACTCAGGTCCAACTGAGTTTTGCCAAAATGTGAAGATCATTCATGGAGAAGGAAGAGTCTTTTCCACAAGTGGTGCTTGGACAACTCTACATCTCACATGCAAAAACAAATGAATCTGGTTATCTTACTAAAAATGAACTCCAAAGGGAGTAAAGACTTTAAGGGTTAGAACTCAAACTATAAAATTCTTATAAGAAAACATATGCATAAATCTTAGTGACCTTTTATTAAACATTGATTTCTTAAATATGACACTAAAACAATTTGCAATGAAAGAAAAAACTTGAACTTCATCAAAATTTAAAAATTTTATGCACCAAAAAACACTATCAAGAAAGTAAATTAGGTAGAGAGAAGTGCAGGCAAGGAAGGGGATGTGGGAACAGGAAGGATAGTAGAACGAAACAGACATTATTTCTGTATGTATATACGTGACAGCATGACCAAAATGATTCTACAACATGTCCACTTAGAAAAATGAGAAATTATATCCCATTTATGTATGATATATTAAAGTGTATAAACACATTCTACTGTCATGCATAACTAATTAAAACAAATAAAAATTTTTAAAAAATAAAGAAAGAAGGTAAAAAGATAGCTCACAGAATGTGAGAAAATATTTCTAAGTCATATATCTGATCAGATTCTAAAGTTGAGAATATATAAAGAACTTTTACAACTCAACAACAAAACTAGAATGACCGAATTTAAAAAACAGGCCAAGTATTTGAATATACATTTTCCCAAAGAAGATATATAAATAGCCAACAAATAAATTTAAAAATGCTCAAAATCAATAGTTATTAGGGAAAAAGCTAATCAAAACTACAATGGGATACTACTTAATGTCTATCAGGGTTTCTATAATGATCTTTTTAAATCTTCAAAACAGAAAATACCTAGTGTTGGTGATAATGTGGAAAAATTGGAAACTTCATAAAGCATAAATGTGGGAATGTAAAATGGTACAGTCTGCGTGGAAAATGATTTGGAAGTTTCTCAAAAAGTTAAACTTACAGTAATCTTATGACCCAGCAATTCTACCCTGGTATATAACCAAAGGAATTGAAAATAGATATTCAAACAAAAATTTATGGCATAAGTCCTCATAGTGGCACAATTCACAATAACCAAAACATGGCAACAACCCAAATATCCAAATATCAATAGATTTTTATATAAACAAAATGTGATAAATATATAAAATGAAATATTATTTGGCCATAAAAAAGAAATGTAGCACTAACACATGGTACAATATAAATGGACCTGGAAAACATATGTTGAGTTTAAGAAGCAAGACCAAATATTATGCATAATAATATAAGACCATAATATAATATAAGACCATATTTTGTGCAATTCTATTTATAGGAAATACTCACGGCAAGCAGATCTACAGAGATAACAGGTAGATCAATGGTTCCTGAACTCTATTTTAACAAAAAAGAAAACTTAGGTACCAAGTTTCACTGAAAATAATTTGATTAACTTCAAGTTTTTTTTTAATCTGGCTGAATGAAAGATTTAGAAAACTGCATTTTATCTGATAAAACTCAGTAGGCCACATGTCTCCTCCTCTATAAAAGGAGGGGTTTGGACAAGATAAGTTCTAGTTTTCCTTCCAGCTCCAACACTTCAGACTCCATTCAGTTTTGAGGAGAGTTATGCCAATGGTTCAAGGTGGGCTTTGAAGCCCACAAACTTGGTTTTGGGCTTGACCACCTAGAGGATATATGGACTTGAACAAGTTATTTATCCTCCCTAGCCCCAGTTTTTCTACTTTCATCTTCCCATGAGGAATAAATGAAATACCCCTATAAATGCTAGCATGCGGTAGAGGCTTAGCATGTTGGAGTTGTAACTCCATTGGTTTTGCTAAAGTTGTGCTATGTACATGGACATGCTGTATATACAGATGTTATAAGGACAAACATCAGAGTAAATGAGTCTTTTTCCAGAATATTTCTCTACTTTAAAGGTATTTGAAATTCTCAGTGTCCTTTTGACAGTTACCTATTACTACTGTCTTAGCAGTCTACACACAAATGGATGAACCAAGAATTACAGAGCCCTTTACAACTGGTTAAATGCTGAGATCTTACAGTGAGCCTGAAGAAATCAATCGGTTGGTCAAAATGCTGAAATTTACTGGAACTCCTGTCAGGACCAAAGATTCTCATGATAGACAGGCTATTGGTGTGCTTGGGCTTGTGGAAATTAAAACAACAAAACAAAACATGGCATTGGACCTGATATGAGAAGTGTATGATTTAAGAAGATTTGAAAGTATAACATCTAAAACAAGTTACTGGTATATGGAAAGATAATTAATTCAGGCCTTGGGGCACATAGGCATGAGTTCAATTCTTGCATCCTCCATTCATTATCTACGCATATTTTTATGGATTCGTCTCTCCATGGTGATCATACTGCAGTTAGGCTTGGTCAGTCATGGCCCCTGGCCTGGACTGGGTACTTCAGAGAGCTTCATTCTGGCCTCCTCCAGCTGAACTCTTTCCCATAGCCAGGAGCTGTGTCCACATCTCTCCTCCAAAACCATACTCCTTATACTGGGAGCTCCAGAATTGCCTTCATTTAGACTGAACCTCACTCCCAAGACTTCAGAGGGAGTCTTCATCAGGACTCTCCTGCTGAGGACACGTGTAGCCAAGGGGCAGCTATTGGGGGTATGGGATGTGGATGGAGCTCAGATTTTTGAGGATAGGAAAGAAAAGTGTAATCCATGGAGGGAGAGGAGGGTTCTGAAAATGCTACAGGAGAACGCAGATTTTAAACCAAAACATTTGCACATGAGTTGAGGAGGGAGGGAAATAAACCACTAAGGCTTCTAAAAGGCCTCAGGTAAATTTGATATGTCCTAAATGATTTTAGGTTTAGAAGAACCCAGGGTTATATCTGTTTGCTTGTTTTTGCAGTGCTGAGGATGGAACCCAGGACCTTGCCTATGTCAGACAGGTGCTCCACCTATCACTCAGCTACACTCCCAGCCATTGCAAATTTTAGTTTGAGACAGGATCTTTGCTTCTTAGTCTGGCCTCAAAACTGCAGTCCTTCTGCCTCATCACTCACCTCCCTGACCAGCTGCTGGGATTATGGGCATGTGCTAGGCTACTGTACGTGGCTGAAGCCAGGGTTGTATTAGATTGATTCAAATGTTTTGATGTGCAAATTTCTTATTTTAACTATGAGTTCCTAAAGGATCTTAAATGGCTTTATTTTTTCTGATTTATAAAAAGGCCTATCTTTTTAAGACTGAGTTCTGTACTTATTTTTAAATGAAACATATATATATATATATATATATATATATATATATATATATATATATAACTTTAGTGTTATATTCAATATTCAACTATTTGTGATAAAAAGGACTCAAATTATCTTCAGTCTCCTAATCTACATCATGCTCTAGGACAGTGGGGGTAGAGGTTGCTGACAATACAAAGAGTTATAACAAAGCCTGTCTTGCAGCCTTGACCCCTTCATCTTCTAAAATACAAGAAACTAATAATTTCTCTCATTTCTCTTCACAAAAATTTTACTGAACTCTTTTTGCTTCCTTTTTTCCTGTCTATTTTCACTCTCTCAGCCCATCTCTCCTGTCTATTAATTTCTGAGACCTTAACACAACAGGCCTGATTATGCTCTGGTCCATTTCAATGCCCTCCACTTCCCCAGGGAAGCCTCCACTCTGTCTGCACAGCTGGCCAGTCTTCCCAGGTCCCCAATGACAGGACAGAACCAGCAGTGTGGTAGTGGGCAAGCAGGAGAAAACATGTGTTGGGACATGAAGTGTAATGTCTGGTCTGTGGACACCCACATGAATGACCTCATGTGGGGGAGTCGTTTTTTTTCCAGAATGGGACAGCAATCATTGGTTTAACTGTCATTCATGTGTACGGGGCTCCATTCACACATCCTATTAATTAGTAAGTAGTTATAGGGAATGGAGAAGTGTGGCATGGTGCTTATCCTGGCTCATAAACCTGATGAAGAGACTGAACCTGGGAAAGAAGACACCTTACAAGAAAGACAATGCTTAAGGGCTGTTGGACGGTAATGAAATGATGGAGACATGGAATGGAAGGGAAAGAGGAGGAAGAGTCAGTTTTGGGAAGATATTTCCTAGGAAGTGGGTCCTGGACTGCTGTGAAGACTGGGAAGGAGGAGGTCAACTTCAGGGACAGTGAAGATGTTCTAGTCTTTGGGAACAACAACCTTCCATATGCCCAGATCATCACAGATGCTCTGGGGGCGGGGGGGAATAAATCTCCCTTGTGAGCCCTTCTGGGCTGCCAAAATTTAAAACAAATATAGTTTTCAGGTGAATTTTGTCTATGTCCACTATTTTTCTATTTAGCCATAAACATTCAATTAAATGGTAAGTGGAAGGACATGTTTCCTGACTTGTCCTTTTCCAAATTGTTTCAAAGATCTCAAAGCATTTGGAGTGGGTTGGGTATCAGGGATTAATCAGGGGCACTTAATACCTGAGCCATATACCTGCCCCCCCACTTTTGTTTTGATACAAGGTCTTGCTAAGTCGCTCAGGGCCTCACTAAGTTGCAGAGGCTGGCTTTGAACTTGTGATCCTCCTGCCTCAGTTTCTTGAGCTGCTGGGATTGCAGGCATGTGCTACCATGAAGCATTTTAATAAAAGTATCAAAGCTACAAGGTAATGAATAGCAAAATAGAAAAAAAGGAAGAGGAAGAGAGGGAGAAGGAGAGAAGGAGGAGGAGGAAGAAAACTGCATTAGTAGTATGAAAAAAAGGGAGAAGTTCTGCTGCTAGGCAAACCAGGTCAAATCACCTGATAGACCTGATATAATCACACACACACACACACACACACACACACACACACACACACGCACGCACACCAAGCACACACATCTAAACCTCCATTACAGCTGATGAATAAAACTGGCTTCTGTACTATAGTCCCCCAGCCACAGTGAGGTGATTTTAGGACAGGGCTGGCCGTAAACTCACGGTTATGTGTTCATTGGAGGATTTTCCTGACTATTGGCATGTTCCATTGCACTCACTCTTGTGAGTGCAGCAGCCACCACTCCAACCTATAGTCCTGCAGCAATGTGGTCACACAGGTGGACTGCCAGAGCTGGATGCTCTGTGATGAGGCAGGTACGTTGACCACCAGGTGCAGGTAGATTTCAATGACTCTATCCTCTCTAAATGCACAGAGATGTTATACCTCCCTTTGCACCCAACTCAACATCACATACAAACACAGAGTCATCGTTTGATGGAGATATCAAAATTACCAAACAGAAAATTAAATCAGTTAAATCAAAGTTTCTTAATACTGTGTGTGAAATTATCCCTTGATCACATTTAGTCTCCATACCACAGGCAAAAGTATAGACACTATGACACCAAAGGTCAGAAATGCAAACATATTATTAATTGATGTTCAAAGGTGTGAATACTCACCTGTAGCATTTACTAAAATATTAACAAAGACTCTCTTTGACCAATATTTCAGTCAGTCTTCTCTGAGTCCTCAACCTGACTAGATCTAAACTTGGACTTTCCTCTCTATCCTGGTAGAATCTGGTTTGAACAAGAATCCTGCTAAGTTAGTTTAGTGACCATCTCCCATCCCTAGTAACTGTCCACCCTGGCCTGCCTTCAGTAATAATACTGTCAAGTCAGGTTAGCCAAAAATCCAGATATTCTGATGATTTTGGACTTAGTCACATGAAGCCAACTTCTCCCCAAACTCTTGAACCAACACCTTATTTCGAGATATACAATTTCTTAATGTTTCCTCTTAGTGATTTTCCATCCACTGACCTCCACCATGTTTCTTGCTTACAAATCTCCACATGGCCACGCTGGAGATGAAACCAAAAGCAATTTCTCTTCTCCACTGCAAAACCCCAATTCCATGGTCTCTATACCTATCTCCAAAGTCTGCCTTACCATCTTTGGCAAATGTTGTGAATGATTTTTTTGTTTATCAATATATCTGATTCCATTTTTTGGTCATCAGTATTATTTCACCATTTACTATGTGCTTCCAAATCCAATATTTTGTTTCATTTTTCATTGTCACTCTTATTCTATAAATGGGGAAACTGAGGCTTAAGGAAGTTAATCTTTGTCTTTCCAAAGATTATATGAGCAATAACAGAAACTGCAGAAGTGTGCATGGATGTGTGTAGACATTGCTCAACAAATAATGCCTATTCAACAATTTCACAGTATTGTTAGTATTGCAATGAAAACACTTAAAAAGCTCTGGAGGAAGGAGTGTGAAAGCAAATCCATGGGGCAGTCAGTCAGGGTAGGTCATTCCAGTTGGTGTCATTTGCAAGTGCTAGGTGCCCCACCAAGCCAATTATGCAGGCCTCCAAAGCATCATTCACACCCCCTGCTCTACCCAGCTCAAGTCCCTCATGCTCCAACATAAGAAGCTGACTGCAAGACTAAGAGGACTTGAGTGTAGGCCTCCGGTTGAAGCCTGGACATTCTCACGGTTTTACATTTATTTGCTGAAGCTAACGCTTGAAATTCTTGAGCCAATATTTTATTTCTAGGTATTTTTATGTGATGCTCAGTATGACTTAATTGTTTACCCCAGGGCTCCTTTAAGACTGCTACTGGTTGTGTGAGAGATTGGGGCAAATTATTCAATGTCACACGATACAGGCTAGGAATGGGCCATAGCCAGCCTATTACCACCTCCTCCCATGCTTTTCTATCCCACAGAGAGCCACGTCAGAGGCGGGGTGTGGATACTGTGGGAGTTCTGTTCTAGGGACACCTATCCACTAGGGAGTTCACTTTTTATAATAGTCTATCATGAGTCACTGGGGGGGGATATACAAGCTGCTTAGTTGGGGCTTGGGAGGCGGTGGTTATCAGCTATTTACAGGAGTTCTCTAGAAATACCAGCTGCCTGGCATCTGGAAGCTATAGAGTGGATGAGATTCTTGGGGCCTATCAGGTATTAGGGTCCTTGCCCCTGCCAGGAGAGTAAACCTGCAGTCGCATGAGAAGTGGAGAGAAAGTAGCTACCTCATTGTACACACCAAGGAGAAAGCCCAGGTTCATTACAGGCAATTGATCATAGCCTGGGATTACAATGTGACTGAAGGTGCCAGAACAAAGGCTGGCTCTCTGTTCTGTGTTATCTAAGCACTAAAAAAACCCATTATTTTTAGTTAAGCTTTTAAAAATTTTAACAAGTCCTATAAAGCCAGGGTGAATACAGCTTGTGTTAATTTCTTTCTTCTTCTTCTGTTTCATGTCACAGCTCACCAGCTCCCAGAAGACAAGGCTATACAGATAGCAACACAGCCCACATGTGGGAACTCCCTGAAGACTATTTCCACATCCAGGATCATCTCCTCTCAAGGATATCTTCCTTCAAACTCCAGACCCACAGAATACCCTGGACCTTTTTAAGGTACCCATCATCACGAGGAAGCAGTAGCTCCCAAGGCTCAAAAGAAAAGCACATACCAGTGGGGACAAATGCCCAAGTAGGCCTTCTATGAGTAGTTACAATTGATGCTGAGATATATTTAATCCTTAAATTTCTTCTATTAGAATTGATCACATCCTGACCTTGTGTTCCTGATAATTTACTTTCTTTCCTAAGATTACTGGTGTCTCTGCATCAGAACCAAAGACGGAGTGTATCTATGTAACTAAAAGCATATTTCTCCAGGGTCGTAAATTATTTAAACATTATACTAAAAATAAAAATCAGGGTAATTTTAAGTCAGATTAATTTTTACTGCATGATATTTCATTATCATCCTCAAATCCTCACCTATGAATGGCACTGAATATATTCAGTCTCTTACATAAAATGGGGTTGTGAATTTTGTCTCCTTAAGGGTTCAAACTTTCAACACAGGAAAATGACCCTGTATATATCTTTTAGTGACTCCCTCAGCTGAATGGAATCCTCTCTTGAACACTGACCAGGCCTTAAGTATGGGTATGGTAGAGGGTCCAGAATGACTTCTCATTAAAAGTCTTGCTTCACCAAAACAAAACACCTTTGTGTTAAAAAGGCTAAATACAATCACCTTAATCAATTTTATTAATCCCTTTATTTAAAAAACTACCTAGAAGAACACAAGAGCATGCCACACTGTGTAAGTAATACAACCACACATGAGTTTTATACATAGATAAATACCAAAATGTTCACTGTGGTTGTCTCAGACAGTGAGACCATCAACAATATTTACTTTCTCGTACAGAGGACACTGGTGCACTGCCCAGACTCCCACTCAGGGCCAGTCACTCTTTCTCCCAGATACTGACAGCTGAAAGCTGAGTTTGTCTCAAGGAATTTCCTTCCGCTGAAGGGCGCTGTCTCATCCAAGCTCAAGCCCCTCCATAGCCACAGCTCACATCAGATGACTGGGCAATGCGGGGACACAGTCCTGGTCCCCTCACCTCATCCTCAAGGACTCTAGCTGGAGAGTTCTCTGTGGGACTGGCTGAGGCTCTGCTATTGCCCTGCTCCCTCCCAGCTCATGCTTACAATCGCACTGCAGGCATCTTTTCGCAATCTGATGGAAGAGGAAAAAGGCTGGGTGAGCTTGGTTCTCTCATGGTTGCCTTGGTGTGTGTGTACAAGCCCCATATGGAGGGCTCCTGCATGATCACGGCTCCCTCAAGGGTGGCCCCAAAAATAGCAGAGAAGGAAATGCTCCCAGGGACAACCTTGAGGAAGTGTCCCTGCCCATCCACTTTGTGTAGAAAGAAAAATAGACAGGTTAGGATATATATAGAATACTGAGCAGTGATGAGTGACAATGGCTGGTTGGTCCAGGGCCAGGAAGGAGAAAGGTTAAGGACAAGCAGATCTGGGGTAGAAATGTGTATGCAAACATAGGAGAGGGTACAAAATATGAAGATGATTGCATCCCCATATTAATGCCTATTCAGGGCATCCACCATGGAAGGCACACTAAACAACAAAGCAAAAAGAGTGATTTAGGAGCAGGCATGGTGGCACATGCTTATAATCTCAGTGTTCTGAGGCTGAGACAGGAGGATGGCAAATTCAAGGCCAGCCTCTGGAACTTAATGAGTCCCTAAGCACCCTGCTCAAAATTTAAAAATTTTAAAAGGGAATAGGAATGTAGCTCAGTGGTAAATCACCCCTGGGTTGAAACCCAATACCGCTTCTCTCCAGAAATAAAATAAAAAATGATTTGATCATTGGCTATCAATCATTCTCTTCCATCAGCTACCCTAGTGCTGACACAATGACCTCCAGGGCAGAGCAAAGTGTTCATGGTGGCAGAGGTGAAGGTTAGGCCTTAGCTCCCACATGGCCAAGGCAAAATCAGCTACTGTCTCTGTACAATGTCCAATCTGCCAGCAAGAAAGACCAACTGTGCCTCAATGTGGCCCATACCTTGAAGAGATCAATCAGCCACTTGATGATGAGCTGAATACCTGGATTCCCTTTCCCCTTGGAAGGGATAATGACTCACCCTGATAGGAATCAATGCATACCCCAGGTATGGGTTTACCTTTTTTGTCCTGAAGGGTCTTAGCCAGTAAACCTACTGCATGCTACATAAATAATACATGCTTATGATTAACAACCAAATTTTCAAAGAATAAGTATTGAAAAATGTAGCATCATTTTTACATTTTTGCAAAATCTCTTTAATTGCCATGTAGCCTCTGGAAAAACAACACTGCCCATTCATGAAGGAATGAGAGTGAATAAAAGGCAAATGACATCTTAGTATTATTTTGAAAACTGTCTCGGTGGTATGAACAGTTTGAAATTGTCTCAGGGACCCAAAGGATTCACCATACTGTGAGATCCACATTTTCAAGAAGCCAGACGGGCTAGCCTGGATGCTGTCCAGCATCTAAGTCCAAGGACCTGGATGGGAGATACTTCTGCAGAACTTCTTACACTACTCAAACTGCCCTTGTCAAGAAAGCAAGGGTTTTAATGATTTTTTAAGAAGAAAGATCTTAAGATATTTGAAGAAGAGGAAGAGATGGAATGGCAAAGAGGAAGCAGAATTTGGGCAGCCACAGCAGAAAGAAGCATTTAGGACCTTAGGGAGGAATGGAGAAAGATCACAATTATCTGCTTTCCTTCCAGTATTGCAGGCCCACTAAATGTGTGTGCAAAACCTCTGTTCTAGGGCTCAAGGCTAAATGAACAAGAGAGACTCCGCTGCCTCCAGGAGCCTATGAATTCCAGTCTAGTAATAATTCGATTCAAGGTGATTCCCCAAATAACAGTGATGATCATGGAATCTTGAATTCTAAGTAAGCTTTATGCTTTTCAAAACACTTTCACAGATTACAGAATACTTCTCTTGATTCCCTCTTCCTTAAGATTCCCTCTTCCTTATTACTTAAATTCAAGTTTTTTAAAAAGTTAAAAAACACCGGTCCCTGAGTGCTAAACAAAATCACCTTTGAGAAGTCAATTAAGCACAGTAAACTATAAAATAAAATCATAGGGATAGAGTTTTGCTCTCCCTTTTGCTCAACTAAAAGAGTAAAGACTCTTTTCACTTTGGTGGCAACAACAGCTTTAGTGAATTAGAGCAACTCGAACCTACCAGAAAGAATGAGAGTAAACCATTCAGCCAACCCCGGTGGGCAACTGGAGGGAGAGCTCGGAGCTTGCAAATCCCCTCACTCCCGCAATGGGCCCTTTTGTGTGATTTCCTGTGGAGGCAGCAGTCAGGGCTGCTATATATACAGCGATCCAGAGATCCACAGTACCGAGAGAACGTCCCTGTTTGCCCCTCCAACATGGGAAGGGTGAGTCCTGGGTGGGGACCTAACACTCCATCTTGGCCCTGGTGTAGCATCCTCAGTGGAGGCAAATCGCTCATGCTTCCACTCTTCCTTTGCAGATCACTTTCTAGGAGGACAGGAGCTTCCAGGGCCGCTGCTATGAGTGTAGCAGCGACTGCCCCAACCTGCAGACCTACTTCAGCCGCTGCAACTCCATCCGCGTGGACAGCGGCAGCTGGATGCTCTATGAGCGTCCCAACTACCACGGCAATCAGTACTTACTGCGGCGGGGGGAATACCCCGACTACCAGCAGTGGATGGGCCTCAGCGACTCCATCAGCTCCTGCCTCCTCATTCCCCAAGTGAATGTGGTTCTGTCTGTGCCATTGGCTTCTGGAAATAAAAACCATGTAAAGGCATTATCTTAGGTAGGGACTGCGGGTGTAGTTCGGTGGTAGAGCACAAGCTCAGTAGACTTGAGTTTCATCTCCAGCACCAAAAACAAAACCTTATCTTAAACATAATAGTTTCAACTGGAAATGCTTAGCGAGCGCAGGTTGGTGTACACAGATACCTTAGACGTAAAGCCTTTCTTCATGAACTCGGTGGTGGGATTTTTTAAAAAGTCATGTTCCCAGATTTTTCATCTTACGTGCAATCAAAAATTAAGAAAACAAAAATCAAATCAGAAAAATTAGGATATTGGGGAGATGGAATTTACTATTTGTTCAAGATATAATTGCCTAAAGTGTTCATTCCAAGCCATATAAAGTTAGAAATCAAATGAATCAAAATTTATGAGTACAATCTGGAGCTGTTTGCTTGACTAAAAATTCTCTGATTTGTTTGGCCTTACTTTTCTCCTTGATGATTCCTCTTATCTTCTGGTTTCTATTCCAATGTAGTGATCAGTAACTAATTATCTCACTTATAGATATAAATCAGAGGAAAAGACAATCCCAAACCAACGTTTGAGATTCAGTATTTTCTGGAAAGTGATTGCAGAATATTTAGAAAAGGGGATTGTGGGAGGTATGAGATATAGTGCCATCAAGTCAGAACTCATTAAGGCTATTCTAGCTGCCTAGGGAAATGGCTAAGTTGAGGATAAGAGGCCAGGGAGGGAGCCGAGGAGTCATTTGGTTTGAGATTTGAACCCAAACTGCAGATATGAAAAACAGGGATGAGGGAAACATGCCATCTTCTCTGTCACAAGAGCTTAATAATCCTATGCTCCATAAAATACATGAAAATCAGTATATCAGTCTTACAGAAAATAGCTAAATGTTGATATTTTTTCAAGCAAATGCTGATATAATTTTAACAACAGTGATATATCAAATGATACCTTCCCTCCCAATGACTCTCACTTTTCTCCTTTGAGAAGCGCTATCTCAAAAAACCAAGCACTAAAATGCAGTGGTAAATTTTATTTTAAGCATATCTTAATACCTGAGGATGGGGGCTGGTGAGTGGAGGCTGAAAAGCTGCCAAGCTGCGTCCTTGCTTTGCCCATGGATCACTAGGTTCATTAGCAGTGAGCTATAGGTGGCTCCTGAGTTCTGAATACTGCAATATGATTGTTCTGGAAGCAAACTTGGATCCAGAGCATTTCTAGACAGGTGTGCCCAAGGAAGCATGGGGCTTGGAACTTTAGTTTCTCTGTTTGTGTTGATTTTCCTTTTCTTTCCTGTCTGTCCTCCCAGCACTCTGGCACTTACAGAATGAAGATCCTATGAGAGAGATAAATTTAAAAGACAAATGTCAGAGGTCACAGACAATTGTCTCTCTCTTCAGGACCGCTTCCAACTCAATGAAATCCAGTCCCTCAATGTGCTGGAGGGCTGCTGGGTCCTCTATGAGATGCCCAGTTACAGGGGATGGCAGTACCTGCTACAGCCAGGGGAATACAGGAGATATCTTGACTGGGGAGCTGCAAATGCCAAAGCTGGGTCTTTAAGATGAGTCATGGATTTTTATTGAAGTATTAACATTCTCCACTTTTCTCCTTTAGAATCTAATAAAGAATGTAGCTTGTGATTCTGGCACTAATAGAGTCCTGTCTTTCTTTCAGTCTATTAAGCATTCATGAGGAGTAACGGCACTAGGCCAAACATAATAGCATGTTTTCAAGATGGGAAGCAACTGCTTATAAAGGGAATAATGTGGAGAACAGCATTTCTGGCATGTTCTCATGACTAAAATATACAGGCTCAAAGAAAAGTTCCATTCAACTGGGCTAAAGCAATCTGTGGTTGTTTCATAAGGATATATCTGCGGCTACAATAATAAATAAGTACTTATTGAAACACCTCAAGTTATCCCTTCAGGTTGGCCCCATTGCTATACCTGATTAGGAGTCATTTGCAGCAGCTAGACTCTTATTTTAACTTTGTAAATAAACAAGCTTGTCTTACCCATTGCCCTTATCCTGCTAACAGCCACATCCCTTCTGTCCCAAATCCATTTCCCCTCTTTCCTCCATGAGTTTTGCAATCCAAATATAATTCACTGCCTCTTTACCTTATGAACTCTGTAGAAGATTTAATGGCATTTTCCAAAAACACATACCCATGAAGAAACTCAGTCTCATATCATTTTAATAGGAAATAATGTACTATGAGTAATACATAGAAAATATTGCTGAATAGAAAATAAGCAATCTAAATTTTCTGGAGAAGACTGTGTGACTGCATATTTGTTCCCCTTAGTTTTTCAAAGTGAATTAAAGTGGGTAGTAAAACTCATAATAATAAATTTAAAAATAATTGGATGAGTAAATTGGGTGAGAGGAAAAACAAAAATGGAAGAGATGAGATGGAACCAAAAGTGAAGTTCAAACTCAAGTTGTGAACTGGAACATGCTAAGTTAACCGAAGATAGATACAGATTTTGCTCAAGCAGCCAAGGCAGAGAAGGAAACAAGATCAGTTTCATAACTCACAGAGTTTAGAAGACAAATAAATTAATCAGTACAAGCTTCATTATCCTCAGTACCAACACCTAAAAGGAAGTTTTCTTGTAAGTCCTGGTAAAGAGGATATTAAGTAAACAACATCCCTAAAAACATCCTGTGTGAATAAATAATGTTCTTGGGGCTGTTTCTTGTGAAGTTCATCAAGGAAACAGATGACTTCAGGTCAAAATTCTTTGAAAGTATTCCATCCTTTGAGGCTCTAATGAATTGACCCAAATTTCACCTCACATGGCATATAAATAGAGTGAACATGTAATCTTTGTCTTAAACTGGGTCACTTCTGACCTATTATTAATAATCGCACTTGGACAAGAAGCACAAACTAAGATTGTTCTGGGAAAACCAGGACTCATGGATAGCCTATTGTATACATATATTACATGTGAAGGTTCTTTCCTGGAAAATAGTTTGATTTGGGGCTGGGGATATGGGTTGATGGTATAGCACTTTCTTGGCATGTATGAAGCCCTGGATTCAATCCCCAGAATTAAAAAAAGAAGAAGGAAAGGAGAAGGAGAAGGAGAAGAAGAAGAAAGAAAAAAAAAAGTAGTTCAATTCTCAGATTATTTTGTATTAACTATTCCTAAAGCCCAGCTTTTTTAACCTTCAAACTCCCAAAGGTAGTGTTGGTTTGAAAGGTAGAGAATTGGTGTCTCCATGAGAAAGATCATTATATTGAAAACCAAGAGCAGTGTGAAAATAACATCATGTGTTTGGGAAATGACAAGTGGTTCAGCGTGATCGGACAGTGTGGCAAGAGACAGAGGAGGTCATGCCTGGTGTTAAGAAATCAGGACTTGATCATGAAGGCAACGGGAGTCAGGGAGCGTTTGGAACAGATGAGCATGTAACTTGATGTGTTTCTATTCCCATCATCCCAGCATCTTAGCAGAGTGCACCATAGAGAGGAGGCAAGACTAAGCAGAATCTGGAGACTGATAAAAATCACCAAGATAGAATAAGGACCCTAAATACCCTTCTTTCTTCTTCACCATTAAATCCCTTGCTCTCTTGGGGAGAGTGATTTGAGTAGGGTAAAGCATAATGCAGAACTATCCTAGCATCCCACTGTGTTTCCTGGGCTTGAGATGCTGAACAGCATCCAAGCCAGACTGTTGGTAATGTAGATCTCATAGTGTGGTATGGGGACCTTTGGAGTTCCCAAGACATTTTCAAAGTATTCATGAATACAAATTTTTGTCAGGACAAGTTTCAAAATGATTTTGAGATGTTATTTGCCTGTTTTACCAGGGTGTGATTTAAGTGCTGATAACCTTGCTTTGGTTCTCCAAATTTTATAGAACAGAAATAGTGCTACAAAGCAGAATATGTTTCTGTCTACAGGTTTAAAGAGAATCTTAGCAGAGATGCTAATAAGGCCTTACCTGCGGATGGCTAAAACACATGATGTCCTTCTCAAAAAATGAAGGAATAAACCACAGAAGTGTATTTTTAAATTTGGTCCAAGAACTAATTGGTGCTGGTTAAAAATACAGGCATCTTGTTCTGATCTAATGATGTCAAATCTTGGGACTGGTAATTTGCATTTTTTTCTTTGTAGTAATTTGCATTTTTAACAAGCAAGGTGATTCTTTTTGGGAGAATGGGTACTGGGGATTGAACTCAGGGCACTCTACCCCTGAGCCACATCCCCAGCCCAAATTTTTGTATTTTATTTACAAACAGGGTCTAGTTATTTAGTACCTGGCTTTTTGCTGAGGCTGGCTTTGAACTTGTAGTCCTCCTGTCTCAGCCTCCTAGTAGCTAGGATTATAGGCATGCACTATGGTGCCTGGCACAAGGTGATTCTTAGGCATAACAGAGTTTTTAAAAACTAAAATTCCTTCCAAACCTAACTTTGTGTTTTATCCCCCCCCCAAAAAAAAAGACTTTGTAGAGAATAACTGTCTCAGGAATCCTTGAGATACTTTATCTTTAAGAGAGATAAGTAGGCTGAAGTTATCCTTGATGTTGTCACTCACTTCATTACCAGTATCCATGTCACTAGGATTACTAAAGCTCATTTTTGCCCGGTATGTGCCACATACATTATACACATAATTAATCCCATTTACTCATGCCAAAGTCTTTAGCTAAAACCCACCAGGAATATGCCTGTCTTTAAACAAGTTAGCCTTATGACTGGTTGTGTCCTGGGAGAACTCACATGTTGGGGAAGACTGGAATGTTTTCTGTGAGAAAAGGTTGAAAGGAACCTAATCTAGGACTTGTACTTTGGTTGTGTGATTTGGGGAAGGGTCTAAAAAGTGGGGTTTCACTCTTGATTAGAAATTATCATAAAGCAGGATTAACTTTATGATTGGTTATCTCTACAAATCTTGCCCAGGAAAGAGGAGGCTAATTCTAATTCTAATTCTAATTGACAAACAAGTAGCAGTTAATTATTTTAGCTGAGAAGGGGGTGTTTGTTATTTTGTGGGTGACACATCAACTTTATTTATGCTTGAGTTTAGACAAAATGGTGAAGTGGCCTTATTTCATCTCATTTTATCATGTCTCAGAGTAATCTTGCCAGAAGTTGGCACTTTATGGGATTGTTCATGTCTAATAGAAGAGTAAGCATGGCTTAACTGCAGCTTCTAAATGTCAGGCTGCTCCTCTTTTGCTTTCTTCCTCATTCTTCATATTCTCTCTCCCAAGTAATTTGTGCTTTGAGAAGTTGGTGCTTTGCCATGGCCAGGCCATGCTGCTGTTCAGTGGACTTGAGTAAGGACAGCCCCAGTCCAAAGGTCCCACTCTTGTCTGGGAAGAGCTTCCTCTGCCCTTGGAAAAGGGGAAGCCATCCATAAAGTCATGCGCCTCTCAGTCTCGGGCCCCACGACCACAGAAACCTTTGCTCTGTTTCTTACAACAAGTTAATAGACTTACATAGGGTGCACCCACCAAACTAGGCATTAATAACTATGTTTTAAAGCATAAGGTCAACACAATCAGAAACAGTCAAGAGATCTGAATCTAGATTTGTGTCCTGCATTGAACTGGCAACTTATGTAAAGAAAAAAAATAAAATAAAAACTAAGATAGGCCAGCCTCTGTCATCTAAAAATATCAGGAAAATTCTCTCTCAGAATTCAAACCTCCCAGAATTCTGGAGATACTTCCACAAAGACACAGATTTTTTCCAGGAGACTCATGAGGTATAATGGAATCATAGTGTGGAGACATGAATTTTAGGTCAAAAGTTCAGACTGGTGAGCTGATAAATTTAGAAAACAGTAAGAATCCAAATAAAAGTGACGCAGAGCAGCACATACAGGACAGCATTAGAATATACCAGAGAACCAGGGCAAATCTTTAATCACTGCCCCTGAATGCAGCGTGCAAAAGGGATCCATAAAATCCCCTTATCACTCTCCCCGGCCTCTTTTGTGTTTTCCTGCCAACGCAGCAGGCCTCCTGCTATATAGACCTGCTGGGGCTGGCCGCTTCCAATGTACTGAGCTCGCAAGGTCTGTGTCAACCGGCCATGGGGAAGGTAAGCAGAACACAAGTTAAAGAAAAATTTTTAAAAAGAGGAAACAAAGCCTTTGTGCTTTGGGAACAAATGATTTCATTCAAATTACTTTTCCTTTGCAGATCACTTTCTACGAGGACAGGGGCTTCCAGGGCCGCTGCTATGAGTGCAGCAGCAACTGCCCCAACCTGCAGACCTACTTCGGCCGCTACAACTCCATCCGCGTGGACAGCGGCAGCTGGATGCTCTATGAGCGTCCCAACTACCAGGGCAACCAGTACTTACTGCGGCTGGGGGAATACCCCGACTACCAGCAGTGGATGGGCCTCAGCGACTCCACCAGCTCCTGCCTCCTCATCCCCCTAAGTGAGTTCTGCTGCCTAAGGGACTCACTTGAGGGATGTTTTATTGATGTGGGTTTGAGGGAAAGAATTTTCCCTTTAAAAGTTAAGTGGGCTTTAGACACCTGCCTGAGCCTAGATGTGTACAGGCATGAAAACAAAGAAAAAAAGAACCCATTTAGAAGTGCCAGTTTTATTTTTAATTTCTGTCACCATTAGGTCAAAGTTGTTTGTGACAAATGTAATATCATAATGAGATACACAACAAAACTTGCAGATGGAAAGCTAGCTGGGCATAAGATGGCACTGTTTCTAGCAAATATATTTTTATCTACATGAAAGGAATTTCTAATAAATGAATTAAACACTTTGTACTATAGACTAGAAAACAATGAAAACTCAGTTTATCAAGATAGGTTATGGAAAGGTAGTATCCAAGTTTGTAAAAGTCTTTTAATTTGGAAGTGACTATTAAAACCAAAGTTTCATTGAATTACATTTTTAAAATCTTAAATATGCTGTTAAGTTTATATGTGTATTAATTGGAAGATATTATTCTTATTAGGAGAATACTGGTCAAAATAGACTATTTGTTTTTACCCAAAATAGAGGTTTAAGCTAACACAGGGAGTTAGTAATCAAGATATTTGAGTTTGTAATCAATTCTCAGAGTCTGCACCTCTTTAAAATCCCATCTCCTAGATTAGAAAGGAAGGAAGGAAGGAAGGAAGGAAGGAAGGAAGGAAGGAAGGAAGGAAGGAAGGAGGGAAGGAAGGAAGAAAGAAACTAAGCATATGAATATTTGCTAAATGATAGCAGAAAACTTCCATGTACAGCCCTCGAAGCAGTTTTGGAGTCTCAGATTCTATATTCAAAACCACAACACCCCGGCTTCCAGATTCATGTGGTGTTTGGATGAATTGTGGAAGAGACTCACTTGCTTTTTCCCATTCTTCTTTTTGTGGATGGAACAGGCAGGCTCCCACCGGATACAGCTATATGAGAGGGAAGACCACAAGGGCCTCATGGTGGAGCTAACCAAGGACTGCTCCTGCATACAGGACAGTTTCCACCTCAATGAGGTTCCCTCCCTCCACGTGCTGGAGGGCTGCTGGGTCCTCTATGAGATGCCCAACTACAGAGGACGGCAGTATCTACTGCAGCCCCAAGAGAACAGGACTGGGGAGCCGTGGATGCTAAGGCAGGCTCTTTGAGAAGGGTGGCGGATTTATACTAAAATAGGTTAACACTTCCATTTTCTCATTTTGGAACCTAATAAAGTGTTTAGTCTGTATTGTTGGCAACTGCTTGACTTCTGTTTTTCTTTAATTGTGTGCAAATCAAGCCACCTGTAAATGTTAAAGTTTAAGAGATATGGGGCACTCCTGTAATTCTAGCTACTTGGGAAGCTGAGACAGAAGGATCTCAAGTTTGAAGCCTGGGCAACTTTGTGAGACCCTGTCTCATAATGTTTAAAAGAGGAAATATAGCTCAATGATAGAGCATTTGCCCTGAGTTCAATCTCCAATATAGGAAAGGAAAAAAAGACAGAAAGAAAAATAATGGGGGAGGGACCTGTTCAAGAACTTGAGAGTTTGAACAAGTCCCATAAGTTGGAAGGCGGGCGTGTCAGAGCCAGAGACATGGCAACTGGTGAATGGAGTAAATATAGGAAATGTGATACATACACACACACACACACACACACACACACACACACACACACACACATACCACATATATACCACAGTGGACTTTACTACTTTACTCAGCCAAAAAGAAGAACTAAATTGTGTCATTTGCCAGAAAGTGGATAGAACTTGAGGGCATTATGTAAACAAAATAAGCCAAACTCATAAAGTCAAGGGTCAAATGTTGTCTCTCATATGAGGAAGATAGAAAAAAGAAAAAAAAGACAGGGTGGGGTGGTGAAGGTGAGGTCTCATGAAAATAGAAGGGAGACCAGTAGAGAAAGGCAATTAGGGGAGAAGGAATAAGGAAAGAAGAGGTATCGGGAAACTAAACTGACCAAATTATATTATTATATTACGTGCAAGTACAAATGTGTAATAATGAATCCTACTATTATGTATAATTATATGGCACCAATAAAATTTTATAAAAAGCTAGAGACATGGGAGAGAGCAATTGCTGGGAAAAAAAGCATTCAGCTGAGGGCCTTGAAGAACAGTATTCTAAAAGTTTTTTTCTGACCCAAGAAGTGGTTGGAAACCCCAAAAGATAGAACCAGATGAGTTGTGAGGGCAAATTCAACTTGGCAAAAAGCCTAACTAGACTATATAAGGAACTGTAGTTTTAGTCACTTTCAAATACTATACTATGTAACTAAGGCCAGGGCTGCCAATGATCATTGTTGTGCTTTTGTACAAAGTTACAGGCCCTCCACCTTCTTCAAAAACAGTTCCCCTGAGTGTGACTCCTGGCCAGTACTGGCCTTGGACCAAACATGCAGAAACTGAATGGACATAACATGGCACCCAGCCAATGCAAGTATATGCCACAAACAAAAAGATCTTTAACTACCCAAAATAGGCTCAAATTTAAAGGCATGTTAGAGAAAGCCATAATTTCTATCAATTTCATATAATTTTTATATGAAATAAATTATATATAAATATATAATAATTATAATTTCTCTTCTAGAAATCTTTCCTTGTTTATATAGATACCTTGTGAATCATGCTTCTTTTCTTTATGAAAATGAAATCATGCTGTACATATTAGTCTGCAACTTACTTGTAAAGTGGAATATAATATGGACATGTACCTAGGTTAGAATCAATCTCATTCTTCTTTATGGCAGAATGACATCCCATTCCAGAGGTCCCCTCAATTATTGTACCCTTTCTCCATCGCCATAGGGATTTTCCATTGTTGCTTTTATATATAATGCTGCAAACAATATCATTGTAAATGTTCTCTTATCTTGACATGGCAAAATTTCAATAGAATAGAAACCTAGAAGTGACACTTCTTGCTCATTGTGCAAGTTTATTTTTTCTTTTAAAAGACTGCCTAATTATTAGATACTAGGGATCCTTGCTTCTCGGAGATAGGATCTTTTTATTTGAGCATCTATTATGGACTAGGTATACATGGCACTGAGGGTGAAAATAACTACCAAAATGAACAAATGGCATTATCTTTATTGCCACAGAGTTCTATATAGAAGAAAGTGTAAGTATTAAATCTAGCTAGTAATATCTAATCATTATTTAAGTCAAGCACATTACCAAGTGCAAAATAATAGATTAATCACTTATTCATTGAATACTTTCACTAAGCATTTTAAAATCATTTCATGACAAATTTTTATTGAAAATTAAATGGAATAATATTTATTTATATATTTCTCCTGTTATGTGCTTATATTTGTTAACATTTGGATTGGGAAAATGTTTTCCTGACATGACATACATATTTAATACTTCCTTATGCATCTTAACCTTTCTATATTTCTTCTTCTTTTTTTTCTGCTATAGAATAATATCTCCAATGGAAAAAGTTTCTAGTGTGTAGGAAACACTGTCCTCGCCATGATAGTTGGGTAACAGCGAAAGAGCTGCATTGTAGGAACAACCACTTCCTGCCTTTGATTCTTTGGCTGGGGAACAGGAGGCCAAGAAGGAGCTTGTCCCAGGTTCTCTTCCTCTGCTACCTCCAGCTGATCCTCCTTCCATCCCACCTCCATCTCCTACCTTTATTCCCTTTCATTCACTTCTCCAGTACACAGGTCTTGGGGTACAAGCAAAGTGAATCCTCCAATACTGCCCCCCCATTCTATAGGAAGGGAGGAATTTCAACAAGATCCAGTGCTGCCATCTCCTTGTGCTAAAATTATCTAAGGTCCACTTATAAATCTTCTAAGGAACGAAAATCCTAAAAATAATCCAAATATTTTGTAAACAACTTATTTTTTTTTCTTTCTCTCCCACAAAATTAAAGTGAGTTTGCCACCCAACATGAAAATGGCCTCTTTTTTCTTGAGACTTTCAAAAGAGAAATACTAAGGAACCAGTTTCCCATCACTTTTATAGTCAGGTTTGTGCCTTTCTTGGTGAATCATACATCTTAGTGAAGGGTTTTAAAGAACAATAAATATTAATGATAGTTAACAATTTAGGTGGCAGATAGGGATGAAGGTGCCTGGGTAATACCACTTCATTCAACGTGAAATGTCATGTGACAAAAAGAGGATGACAGTTTTATAATAGAAGCTGTTAATAAAGAACATTATCTTGAAGTTTTTAAAAAATAGCTCAATCACATAGGCAGCTTCTATTCTGAACAAGAAGCCTATTATTACAATACTTATGTTCAATAATACAGATGTTCCATTACACTAAATAACACACCCGGCTTCTCATAGCTAGTCAAAAGTAAGGATAAGACTGCAGCTCAATTTATCTAATGTCCCTAAGTCCATGTTTGTTCTAATATGGGGAGTTCTATGGAGGAATCATTTCTGAAATAATTCTAGGATAGAATTTATCCTAGAATCTGCCAAATTTATAATGATTTGAAAACATTGTAACAAGAAGATCCACCACCCCAAATGCTTACCTTATTTTTCACATAATTTCAGTCGAGCAGTTCTCAACATTTTAGATTTCCCAGGCCAATTTTCTTCAAATGGGTACATAATATTGCCAAATCATATTTTGATGGGCAAAGACATTTTAAACATAAAAACAAAAAAATAAATTAAAAACTAAGTACCACCTATTCTTACATCATTTTATAAAAGAAAGTTGTAAGAGGGCATTTTAGACCCCCAAATTACAAAAGTTTCTACTAACATACACTACAGTCCAGGAAAGAATTCTTGGAAACTTTGACACAATGTATAGTTTTCTTAATTGGTAGAAAAAACAACTGACCAAAGTTGAGCAGATTTGAAAACTCTTGTTTTGAGTTGCAAGTCAATGCCTTTGGGTGCCTGGGAGATGGTGTCAATAAGTGAAACACTTCCATTAAGACAACAGGAATGCTGTGGAGTATGTCAAACTGTGAACAGTGTGAACCAATACAAAGCATTATAAAAACCATCTACACACTGCACCAGCCAAACAAAGCATCTAACCATGGACACTGTAATAATTCCCCATGCATCTTCTCTCCCCACCAGGAAATGCCGTGGCACTATGTCACACACACACACACACACACACACACACACACACACACGCACATGCACACACACATACACAATCTTCCTATGAAGCTTGTGAATATGAGAAAAGTAACTCTGACAATGACGAACATTAAATTTTCTTTCCATCCTAATGGAATGAGACTTAGCTTCATAAAATATTTTGAGTTCTAGAAAATAAGAAGAATGGTATTTTTATGTGCTTCATTTTGTAGACTATTATTTACACTAACTATACAAATGATTGACCCTGCATATAGCAAATCCCTAACCTGAACAAGTCTCTTTCACTATCACTTTTGTTTGAAACCACCCAAAAATGTAGGCAATGTTACTGGACTAGACAGCTCAAGACCATAGAGCCTTTCCTTCATCATTGCTTCCCCCTCCAATGACAGTCCCCATTAGTTATCCTAGGCAAATTGTGAAGAGCTCTCTGCCATAGCTTCTGTGCCACCTCTGTAAGGATTCTTGGGCCTCATGTTTACCTAGCACACTATGTACAACTAGAACTTGTCACTCCTGGAACTTTCTGTAGAACATTTAATCAAGCTACATTTGGCCTGAGCCATTAGCTTTAAGCTCTATGAGAAGTCTGGGGTGCTTTCTTGTTTCTTCAGTTCCAGGCTGATATACAATTTTCTCTCTTCCTGATCAAAGAAAAATCCAAGTTCAAATCCCCCTGATTGGATTTTCCATATGCATCCTATATTTCAGCTGTAATTTCATGACAACAAGGGCAGTGGTCCCCACAAGTGTCCCCACTATGCTTTTTGAGTTTTTTTGCCCTGCTTCTTTACTTCCTGAACCACACTGTGCATACTCTCTGGGACTCTGAATTTTAATTTTTTTGTTTGTTTGTTTTATTATTTAAGTACAAGAGATTGAACCCAGGGGTACTTAACCACTGAACAACATCCCTAGCCCTTTTTATTTAGAGACAGTGTCTCACTAAGTTGCCTAGGGTCTCAATAAGTTGCTGAAGCTGGCTTTGAACTAGCCATCCTCCTGTCTCAGCCTCCAGAACTGCAGGGATTACAGGCATGCACCATCACATCTGGTTCTAGTTATTTCTCTTTTTACTGCTTGCATCCATCAACCTTCTCCCCAGAGAATCCTGGACTCAGAAATAGCACTGAGAAAAACGTGGTTTCAATTTATTCTTTATTACTTTAATTATAAGATTATTTTTTATGTGTTATGTTCTGGCTACTTATTTTCCACAACCTAAACATAAGTAACTTTCAACATATGCCTTTACATAGTGGCTAACAAGAAACCAGAAAATAAGAATCAAAAGCATATTGCACATAGTCACCATTTATTCATAAATACCAACTTACAAAGATTTATGACTCAAAGACTTACATGGGTTGACAGAGGGCTGTGACTCATTCTTTGATCATGAAAAAGGCTAGACACATAGGCTATCTTCCACTCCAGTGCTCTTTGTAGTCCATCAAACTGTTTTCCAGACCAATAAATATTTTCTAAAGTCTTCCTAGCGTCCCAGCTTCTAGACATTTATTCCTTCCTCTCCCAACACCATTCCAGCCATAGCTCCTCTTTGTGTTTGTACAATAAATTTCCTCTGAGTCAAAGGGCTCTGTTTACTCTTGTTCACCAGAGAACAAAGGCCTGTTTTTGATCCTACTAGAAGTGTGTTTCTTAGGAATTTGTTTTTATCTTATAATAAGCTAAGAGGTAATATGTTTTGGTGTTTTTTAAATGTATTCGGTTTTATTATTTCCTTAGACATCTTCTTTTACTTCTTCTGAGTATCTTAAAACAATTTTCCCTTTGGAATCACAGAACCACAATTAGCTCAGAGAAAGATCTAATTCTCAGACTTCTTGCCCATGCCTCTGCAACAAAAGCAGAACCATGAAGATCCATGTCAGCCGTGTTTTCTACCATATGGAAAATCTGAAACTCTATGAACCCCCAGGGGAAAACACTCCAATTTCTTCCATCTTCTAATCCTGAAGTTCTTCCAAGGGACTAACTTGAAATTTTTAACATTCGTTTGGACCCATTTCCATCCTTTTTCATAGCCAGTATTCTAGATGGGTGCACATAGACATCATGGAAGTTCTTAACAGATTAACCTATATTTATCATTTTAAGACTTTGCTTTTCTTACTCCCCCACTTAGACTTCTTTTATTTTTTCCCAACCTGTATGAATAAAAGTGTGGACTATATATGAAATGGCTGAAGCTCTATTTCTATTATTAAATAGACAATGTCCCAAATTAGTTTTTTTTTCCTCAAACCATCTCAATAGCATCAGCCAGTGATACCAACCCGAATCCTCCAGAGAGAATGGGAACACAATGAGTCCGTGGCCTATGACAGTAAAGAGAAAAGAGAGAGACTTGCCCCTGCCCCCCGCAGGCCCCTTTTGTTCTGTTCTGCCAACGAAGCAGCAGCCCTCCACTATATAGACTGCCCGCCGCGGCCCCACACACTGAGCTAGCACCGTCCGCCTCCACCAGCCAGGGGGAAGGTGAGCCCGGAGGGCACCAGGTGCCCAGGGAGGGGTGCTGGCACCCGGGGACCCGACGCCGCCTCAGGCCTCTGAGCCCGTGCCTGGCCTTGCCTTGCAGATCACCTTCTATGAGGACAGGGGCTTCCAGGGCCGCCACTATGAATGCAGCAGCGACCACTCCAACCTGCAGCCCTACTTCAGCCGCTGCAACTCGGTGCGCGTGGACAGCGGCTGCTGGATGCTCTATGAGCAGCCCAACTACTTGGGAGGCCAGTACTTCCTCCGGCGGTGGGACTACCGCGACTACCAGCAGTGGATGGGCCTCAGCGACTCGGTCCGCTCCTGTCGCCTCATCCCCCACGTGAGTCCAGTTCATCCCAGGACGAGGCCCTGAGGACCCTGACTGCCTAGTTTCCTGCAAATGTTAATCATTTGAAGTACAGGTGATCATTCAGAATGAAAAACAACCTGTTTGGGAAAAAGATCCACAAAAGCTGTAGTGGATTCCTTCAATCCAGTCCCCTCACCCACCCTCCCACACACAGAGACACAAAAGCAAAGCATTACTCAGATACCCACTAATCAATGGATATTTATTACCCAGAACTGTGTTAGCAGCCCTGGGAAAGGAATGTATATGATTCAAGTCCTGACCTGGAATCATTTAGAATGGCAATGTAGACAAATCACTAATACCTAATAGAAGAGTGATTATGTGCCTGATGGTATGGTAGTTATTGAGCATAAGTGATTTTTTTTTAAAGACTCTCCCTTCTTTGCTCCCAATGTGAATATTTTAGTTCACCTCGAAGTACTTTTCTCAATGGAGAGCAACAAAGAATTTGCCCATGTGCCACATATATTTCTCTGTGTTTTAAAACACTAAAATTTGTGAAAATTTAGTCCTTGAACTTCCTGGTTTTTCTTTCCAATTTTTCCATATTCTATTCAAAAATTGAGTATGGATTGTCTGAGACCTAAGATGTTTAGTGTTTTACATTTTATCTTTTATTTCTGTTTTAATATAAAACATTTCCTTAAAATGGGGGGGGGGAGAGAGAGAGAGAGAGAGAGAGAGAGAGAGAGAGAGAGAGAGAGATCAGCTGTTAAAGGTTTGGGTTTCTCTGTAGTACAGGGGTAATATCTTAATGTATTCAGGAGCAGTATATCTTTCTTGGTCATTCAGTCAAACTTTATCTTGGAAAGATACTAAACCTCTGCCCTCAGTAAGGAGAAAGTCCTAAAAATTAGGGATTATTTTTTTTTTTAAATCTACTTCAAAATGACTCCAACCAGTTCTCTCCAAACTGGCCTGCACTAATGTGTTAAAGATATTTCTTTTTTGCTTTTCTCCCCTTCCTGTTTCTGGGCCTGCCAGGCTGGCTCCCACAGGATCAGACTGTATGAGAGGGAAGAATACAGAGGCCAGATGGTACAGATCACTGAGGATTGCCCCTCTGTTTAGGACCGCTTCCACTTGAGTGAAATCAACTCCCTGAACGTGCTGGAGGGCAGCTGGGTCCTCTATGAGCTGCCCAACTACCGCGGACGGCAGTACCTACTGAGGCCGGGCAGCTATGAACGCCCGAGTGGGCTCTTTGCGGAGGGTCATGGATTTCTATTGAAATGTGTTCTCCTTCATTGTTTTTCAATCTGGAAACTAATAAAATATTTTCTTTGTGTTCCTTGCATCGATTTGCTTGTGTTGTTTTTTTCTCTCCTACCTCCTAATAATAATTTTATTTGCACACATCTGTGTGGGCATATGCGCGTGCGCGCACACACACACACACACACACACACATACACACACCAGAGTGCAAATGGCAAAACAGATGTGTGATCCACAGGTAAGAAAGGAAATTCTCACAATACAAATAGAAGTACACCTTCATATTAAGAGAACTTTACGGTTTACAAAATACTTTCATAATATCTTCTTGTACTCTAGACTTTAAACAACTTTACTGCTTCAAACGAGATTTTTAGAAATCTATTCAGTTTTTAGTTTTCTCTGAAGACTGAAACTCTGAAAGTCAAGACTCAGACAATGTGACCTACTTTTGAGATCAGAGATTCTAAACCTGGATACCATAAAGGATTTTGGAAGGTTCTGAATCCCCTAAACTTGTAGACAATAGTTGAGTTCATGAATCTGTCAGATTCCCTTCTTGCTGAGGTGACCATGTAACACTCTCTTGGTCTTTGAAACATAATTGGAGAAATGTTAATAGGGAGATAGAAGAGATGGTTCTGGAAAAAATATCTTTCTTTCCAAAGAGAGGGAGCAGATGTTCCTGGTGCCACAATTACCTCATTTCTGTAAACTTACACACAAGAAGTGACAAGTGAGAGAGAAAGGTCAGGAGAATTGCGGAGATGTTGCCCTGATGCAATGGAGGTTCTGAAGCAATGCCAAGACCCTTTTTCCTTGAGATTTCCAAGAAAGGAAGTAAAACAAACCCATGTTTGTTTAAGCTCAGTGTTAACTGGGTGTTACCCGCAGTTCAACCCAGATTTCCAGATGAACTACAGGTGAATTTTCTTGTTTAAACCTTATTCAGAATCTCAGAGTTCCCTGTATGAAAATGAAAAATTAAAAAGAAAAGAAAAGAGAGGGAGGAAAAGAAAAGAGAGGGAGGAGAAGGAGAAAGTAGACATTATGGAATAATGTAGTCATGTTTTACATAACTTAGACCTGTAGACCAGCTAACCTAGAAAATTCATTTTATACAAGGTAAACTGAAGACCAATTCTATTGTCACATGGTCAGTTATAATAATGTGTCATCAGAATCCAGAATCACAGCTCAGAAAATTACTGATTTCCCATTATGGAATCAGGAAGATTTTTGTCAAAGTAATGACAGCACTGGCTTAAGGATTCTTACCAGGAAGTCTTTGCAAACAACCAATCAGAAATTGAATTAAATACTTTGGATAATCCAGAATGACATTTCTCCATGTGCAGGCATGCACACATCCACATACATGCAGTTACATGTCCTTATCTAGCTTTATATATACATAGTATGTGTGTTAGTATAATACCTATAAGAACACAGGGAAATAGAACATTGTATTTACTTATGCACACTCTGTCCCCACCCCTTGCTTCTCTTTTCCTTTTTGTTTCCTTTGTGTACTTGAGATGGAATCCAGGACCTTGTGCATGCTAGGCAAGTACACTACCATTGAGCTACATTTCCCACCCTGTTTTATCTTACTTGTGCTCTCACTGCTAGAATTTTAGAAAGGAGAAATGACTAAGTGCCTAGAATCATTTTCCTGATTAAAAATCTTTGCTGTTTCTCTATTACACAGAGGAAAAAATTAAATTCCTTCAAGAACCTGGCCCCAACTTGCCCACTTCATTACCTATTACCTGGCTCCTGTAGTTCTCTGCATCCGTGTCGCTGAATTCTCCATGCACAGCAAACACGGCCACATCTCTTTGTCCTTGTTCACATCTTTTCTTGACTTGGATTACTTGTCCCTACCTTCTGCTGTTCTGCTTTTCCTTCAAAGCAAGGTCAAAATTTGTCTTTAATCCCCCATCCCAAACTGCATCTGAGCCAGTTAGGATGTTTTAGAGTGAAAGTAGCAGCAACTCCATGCATATGCAAGAGGTAAGCAATACAGAATCCTATTAGCTCAGATGGCAGGAAGTCCTGAGATAGCACAGGATTTAGGGATGGTTGATTCAGCAGCTCAACACTATCATCTGGGCCCCAGGTTTTTGTCTGTTTCCCACCATACTTAGCATTATCCTGAAGCTGGTATTCCTGGTAGCCATGGGATAACTGTAAGTTGCAACTGAGGCAATATACAAGAAAGGTTGATGAAGGAAAATGCCAAGAGCAAAGTTGACCTACAATACAATTATGCCCAGACCATAAATTCCCAGGATTCAAGGGGATCTTTCATATTATCAGGTTCTTGAATGTAATTTTTGGTGGAATAAAGATATGGAGTGAGTAAAGGGAGATAAAGGGAGGAATTCCAGAAAGAGAAAGGTAGTAATAGAAAAAAAATAAGGTGTTAATTATAAAAAATAACTCAAATGGAACATTATTGAGAGGTTTGGTTTAAGGTCGGGGGCTCAACATTCAGAGTGGATTAAATCTGTTTTGTGGCTATGTCAGTTCTCCTGAAGTGGCTTTGTTATAAAAGTGAACTGTGTTCATCTAAAGTGTATAGACTCATGTCTTGTCTTTTGGGATGATTTGAGTTATTTTATTTTTTTTAATAAAACATCATGTAATATTTACCTTCATCACCATTTTTAAATGTACAATTCAGTGGTGTCACCTATATTACATTGTCCTCTAAACATTACCACCAACTTTCCATAGCTCTTTTCATCTTTTAAAACTTATATTTTGTAACCATTAAACTACAATTGCACATTCCCCACCCACTCCTGAGCCCATGGAGATATCATTGTACAATTTGTCTCTATGAGTTTGACTACTCTAGGTTCCTCATGCACGTGAAATTGGATGATAGTCATTTAAAATTGTGTTTTGAGAAACTGCCATATTGTTTTCCATAGTAGCTATACCATTTTTTCTTCCCACAAACAAACAGTGGATCAGGGTAAATGTTTCATATTTTGTTTTCTGTGGGGGATTTGATGACTTACAAGTGGGTTAGATCCCCATAGAGAGAAGGAGAAAAAAGAAAGAGGGCAGAAATATCAAACATATTTTTATGCATGTATGAGCTTGTCACTCAGAATCCCATTATTTCATAGAATTAATAATGCACAAGTAGTGGGCAACTTGAGTGCTTCCCTGTGATTTCAGTGCCTCCTTTAGCCTGAGGAAGGAAGACCTTAAATTTGAGGCCATTTTATAGGATCTTGTCTCAAAATGAAAAATAAAAAACAGCTGGGATAAAGCTCTGTGGTAAAGTCAATGGGACAGCAGCTAGTTTTATTCCATGCTCTTATAAAAAGAACCAAAAAACCAAGCCACTGGAGGAAGAGAGAAGAGTGACAAGGAGAGAAGAGTGCTATTATGTCCATTTTTTTTTTTTGGTTTGGTTTGTCTTACTCCTGTGTGTGTTTCTTCTTTCTTTGTTCTTATTGCTTTGATTTGTTTTTTCTTTCTTTCTTTCTTTCTTTCTTTCTTTCTTTCTTTCTTTCTTTCTTCCTTCCTTCCTTCCTTCCTTCCTTCCTTTCCTTCCTTCTTTCTTTCTTTCTTTCTTTCTTTCTTTCTTTCTTTCTTTCTTTCTTTCTTTCTTTCTTTCTTTCTTTAATTCTTTGTTTCATTTTTGGCAGTGGCATGTTTTGACTTTCTTTTAATTTTCTTTTGTATATTTCTGTAGCTATTCTCCTTTCAGGAAAAACAAACTAATGTTACAACATTTTATTTTAATGTTAATACTCTCTTAATTTCAATCTCATAAAATATCTATTACTGTATATTCTACCCCCACTTTATGTTTTTTATTTGTTTTTGTTGTTGTTGTTATGCTGGGGATTGAAGCCAGAGGTGCTCTACCACTAAGCTACATCAACAGCCTTTGTGCTTTTTCTAATCTGAGTGTGACCCAGTGGTAGAGGGTTTGCCTAGCATGCCTGAGGCCCTGATCAATCATCACTACCATGTAACACAACCTTGACACTCTATGTTCAGTGTTTCAAGACTGCCATTACATTGGACAGGTATTAGGAAAGGATCATGTAAACATGCTCTAGAAACTTTAATTTTTTTATTATTTGGATGCTGTGTTGAATGATAAGTTCACTTTGAACTTCATAGTATAGATCAAAATCCAAAGTGGTCATAATAATCAATACTTGTCCCATCCCAAGGCTTCCTCCCTCTTTTATTTAATCTTATTCCTACCCTACTGTTCCACCAACCATTTAAAGTGTTGGTTATCAGATAGATGTGAGCTGGTTTATTTGAACTGCCTCAATTAGTACCTTGGCTAGCATTTTGGGGGGGTCTCTTTTTATATATTTTAAATTTCTGTTAGACTAAAATCCGTTCCTACTTTGCAGATCATAATCTCCCATTTTCCTCATATTTTTAAGGATCAACCATTAATCCATTGTTGGTTTTATTATTTTGAATAAGTTGTGAGGCACATCTCCACGTTGTAAAAACCTTGGTGAACAAATAATATTTTCTTCTCTGGATGCTACTGGCAACCCTCAATCTTTTTCTTTCTGTTTCTGTACTTTAATCATGATCAGTTGAAGGTAGTCCTAAGGAAGTAGGAGAAACAAAACAGGAAAGAGAAAAAGGAAAAGTGCAGCACAAATTTACAAAACATTATTTGGAGATTCTTAATCTGTCATTTGAGCAGAATTCATACCCAGAATTTTGGGTCCGGAAGGAGCTGGTCGAGCAAATGAAATGCTAAATATCTGAAATCAATGTAAGTGAAAAGTACAAAAATTGCATGAACATATCTTTTTGTAGATGATACAGATAACACGAAAAATTTTTTTGAAACCATTTTATGTCATTTCTTCACACTGAAATTAATATGTAACAAGGACATTGTGGATCCTTTTTACATATTAATTTCAGTGTGGCTATGAATGTATCATTTTGGATTTATGAAAAATATCAACTATTGTGAGGAAGGATTATTTTGAGGAGTAGGCATCAATTATGATGCTCTGTAATTATCCAGAATAGGAACCCTGCTGGATTGTGATCATGGTGCTGGCTATGGAATTATACAGAACTAGGAAGATTGGATATTTTAAAGGTAGAACTGATAGTTTGCAGAAATGTTGGGTATTCCATGAGAGGAGCTAAGGATGGCTCTACAATTTGTCCTGATCACTTTTTTGGCAGAGACATTAGGTGTTTTTACTTGAGATCTGTTAAGTTAGGTGTGCCAATCAAACTGCCAAGAGGTGATTGACTAAGGTGCAGGAGAAAGGACTTGGTTCAATTATGTCCCACATGTGGCCCCTCACAGCATGAGTAGGTACTTTGTAGCCATTTGTTATATGAGCCAATATGATGATTTTTGTGAATTATTTTTAAAGCTGCACATAGTTTTGCTATATTAGGATGGCCCTGATATACACTGAAGAAGTTTTCCATATATGGATTCTGTCATTATCTATGTAACAATGAAAATATTGGTTGTTTGAGACTAGGAGGACATTTTCTTAGAGAAAATAGGAAAGGGGATATAAGAAAAGTGTTGCGAAATAAAAGAATAGCAAATTCTCTGTAAGCTATGAAGTTATTGTATTATACAAATTCCACGAACTGGAAACATTTCACAGGTTTTGCAAATCAATGATTTTATACAAATAAGTAGAAAATCTGAAGAAGAAAATGACTGGGGGGGGGGAAATTTATTTGAAAAGCAGTTCAACTGTTTAGAATAAGCCCATGTGATCTAGAAGCAAGCCTGGTCAGGGAGAGAATCCTAGGAGGTGTGGATATGAGAAAGGGAGCATCTGACTTTTGGTCTCATCTTTCTGTAACAAACCTGCTAACTGCTGTGTATCAGTTGGCAAATTAAGGACACTCACACTTTATTTCTTTGTGTCTAGTTACATTGTAAGTGAAAATGAGAGCATGTGTTTAGAGGTACCAGTTTTTTATGTATAGTTACAATTTTAACCATCCTAAGTGTGGATCAAATATTCTAGATATTCACCTGAATCCATTTTGAAATTGGAGATGGGTTCCAGCAGTGATCAAATATCAAAAGGTTTCCTCATATTCTTGCCTAGGCCCCTCTCCACCCCTAAATAATTGAGTTGCATTGTTTGTAAAGAATTTTGTTATTTTTAAACACCCACCTCAAAGTTTTGGGGACTATGCCTGGCATTGCAATTTTCCTGAATTGGTGCAGGAGAAAAAGACATAACTAGAGGTCCATGCAATTATTAAGATCACATGTAAAATGCACTGTGCAGTTTTCAGAGACTTCTTTTGCCCTGTTAGTGGCTTTTCAGTAAAGAAATTGAAGAATGATCTTCGAGTACATTGAGTCATAAATGTGTGTTGATGGGTCAGCTTGAATGAAATCAAGAAGCTGTGGGAATGTGCCTAGGGTAGCTGGGGGTTTGCTCAGTCTAATTGAAGAGGTTGCAGAGAGTTTGCTGGGAGACTTTCAAAAGCCTGGGTTCAAATGCAGTTGTTTCTGAGATCAGTTGGGAGTTTGGAATTGTGCACCATTCATAACCTGTACATAACCTCCATGGTTCAGCCCAGGATGGATTGCCTTTTTAGTGTCTACTTCAGATCAAGATGCAAGTCAGTGATAATGCTGAAACGAAGCTTACCTATAAAATATATGATTGAATATGATTTCTTTCTTTTTAGATTTGGTTTCAAAATAAAAGATTCAGACTGTGATGCACAAAGAAACAAAGAATGTTTGTCACCAGGAGACATGAGTTCCCTGTCCAAGATCATCATCGTGTTTTAGGTCACTAGGATGCCCAGATGCAGTGTGACAACAGTACCACTACACAGTGCTCTTCCCCACAGCAGGCTGCACTGGAAGAAACTGGTTACTTTCCTATGAAGACATGTGGACTTCTCAGTGAAGAGGATGCTCATGTGTCTCAGTGTTCCCAGGCATGAGAAAGGAACCAAGTTGTGCTTTGGTGGGTCAAGGGGCCAGAGGAAGTGAACTTTTCCCGGCTCTGCTCCAGCCACCTATAGTCATCCTGCTTCATCTTTGAAGAATTTTGGGATGGCCATGTTCATGGCATAGGAAAGCCAACAGAGAAGGCCCTTGCCCTTATTCAATGTTGACAGTGTGCAGAGAAAGATGCAGCAGCAGGACCAGGAGCTGTTTGGTCTGTTTGAAGGACAGCAGCAGAGTGACTGGGGATATTATAATCCACAGCTGCAACAGCTCCAGAGTTATGAAGAGAACCTGCCAGTTCAGGATCCACTTCTAATGTCTCAGAAGTATGAGGATTTAGGGCAGCAGCTGCCCTAACATCTACAAGAGCAGGATGCAGGTTGTCAAAAGAATGAAGAAGAGTCAAGTTCTCAGATTCAGCACACCATCTCCTCTACAATTAGAGGTGAGTTTTCTTCCATAGTCTTTTGTTTTAAATGAACAGCAAGTTGCTGGAGAGCAGCCCAGGTCAAACCCAGCATGTTTGGGATGAGGAGCATGAGAAGTTTGATGACTTGACTTTGCCCTATATTGATAGTGTGCAGCAAAGGTGCAAGGGACATAGGGAAGCAGGTGCCTTTTCTTCTAGAAGAGCAGGACACAGATTGTCAAAGCAGTAAAGAGGCCCTGAGCTTGGAATTACATTTTACATCTCCACAAATGGAAGTCAATTCTCTGCTGCTGCCTTTTGTGTTAGATGGACAGCAAGTTGCTACAGAGTAGCCAAGGTCCCCAAGCAGGAATGAGGGGCAAGAAGATGTTGGTGACTGGGACAAAATTATAAGTGAAGTACTTGGCATTCTGTTGTAGACAGTTATAGTCAGAAGTCATTCTATAATCATCCACTTAGTGTCAGGGTTAAGTCTCTGTCTAATCTGCATATAATGATGCTCAGTTCAATAAGGTTTTATGACCAAAATTTTTTTTAAAAAAGATTAAAAAAAACAATTTTAAATACCCACCAATTCTTCATAGAGCCCTCTTCACCACAGCTAATGCAGAGAAATAAAGAGAGAGAGAGAGAGAGAGAGAGAGAGAGAGAGAGAGAGAGAGAGAGAGAGAGAGAGAGAGAGAGAGAGAGAGAGAGAGAGAGAGAGAAAGAGAGAGAGAGAGAGAGATTTCTGAAATATCAGTGTCTTCTGGTGGGTTAACAGTACCCAACAGTGGTAGATCCCTAACAATGCATCCTCCAGTGCTATGGGACAAGTTTAACTTATTCACACTACCACAGCAGCAGGCACAAAGACAGCATTGCCAAATTTAAACCAATGTCTGCTTTAGGTAGACACTTCTTGCCCACCCTGTCTAAAAAATATATCCCCCTTGGATATAAGATCCTCTAAGGTGCCTTTCTACGGCTGTGTCTTTAGGTTGCTACTCTCCTCCCTGGACCAGGACAGCATCTTCAGGACATCATAGCCTGCCACGACAGCCTGCACCCTCTGAAATTGGACAGTATCATTGGTATCACAATGGATTTTCATATATGTCAACCCTCACAAAGAAACAAAAACCAAGCTAGGACATTTTGAAGGAAGCCATCTCAGCCAAGATTGTTTGACAAGAATTTACAAGATTCTGCTGGAATTCAGCCATTCAGAAGGGATTTCTGCAAGGATGTCTGCTCAGCAACTGTCTGTTTATCTTTGGACTCACATCTCTCTTGTTTTTTATCACAGTTTCCAGGACTTATTGTTTGGAAATATGTGTTGTATTTCTTTTTACTTTTGCCTTTAAAAATATCCCCCAGCCCTCAACTCTCTCACTGTGATCACAGTGAATGTGCCTGAAATGTACTGTGGCAGGCATGAGCCTGTTGCTGTGTCATTCCATTTCCAATTCACATTCTTGGCAGAATCTTTCTCTGACCATAATTTAGATCAACACCTCCATCCACCTAAAATGGCCTACCTGAGTTTGCCATTGAAAACAGAACTTTCACTCAGGCCACATCTTCAGCTACTGCAATCCTAAGGACCCCTGAAGGCTCTTTCACTTAGGTGAGAGCCCCTGTTTGAGAATCAATAGTGTTCTGACAGTCACCTTGGCATGAAGGTCAATGATATCTGAGGGTGGCCAGGGGAGCCTTTGGATATTGTTGATCTGAGGCTTGGAGACAAAACTTCAAAGATGGCGCTATCACAGAACCTCCCACTTTGTAAACATTTTCACAATTTTTGGCTTTAGGATATAAAACATCTTGAAGACTTCCAGGGTTTCTTGTCTCTCACACGTCCTGCCAACACCCGCTCTACAGGCTACATCCCTCAGACCACTAGGGGGCACTATTCATGCAGTGTCAGTGGAGGAGTGGAGGTGCTCTTACTGAATTCCCAGTTGACTTCTGGAATGTTTTCTGCAAAAGCAGGCCAAGGCGAGAGAATTCTTTGTCAGCTCTTACATTTTGCTGTCATAGTATTAATCATAAAAGAGTGTGTATGGGTTACAGTCATTTAAGCAATACCAGGAATAGTGAAGAAATCTTGCACTTATGGTTATTGCACTTTGGCCACCCTCTTGGAACCCTTGTGGTGAGTTCACATGCTATGTTTGTCATGTGTCTCCTATTATTTAAGTGTAAAATTATGAAATAATATTATTTATTGCACAATAAAGCATGGTTTATATGAATTTCTAAGGCATGTAACATGCAAATATTCATTGTGGAAATATCTTCCCTCCCAAATAAGACAGAGAACCTGTGGGGATATAGCAACGCTTCCACAGGGGAAAGGTGGTATTTGCACAATTACTTTGGACAGTCACTTCAAGTTGCAGATGCCTAGCAATTCTGCTACTAGATGTTTCAAAAAGAAAATGCTATGCTTTCTTACAGAACACTGAATCTCCAGACAAGAAGGCTCAGCTGTGCTAGTCAGTTTTCCACCACTATGCCTAATACATGTGATAAGGGTCATTTTGATTTTTATTTTTTGGAGGTGTAAGAAGTCTGCTCAACTGAGCTACTTTACCAATCGTCTTTATTTTTGGAGATATGGTCTAACTAAGTTGCTCAAGTAGCTTTGAACTTGGTACCCTCCTGCCTAAACTTCCTGAGTTGCTGGGATTATAGGTGTCATACACCATGCTAGGCTTGGTTTATGGTTTTCTAGGTTTCAGTCCTTGATCAGTTGTTCCTGTTGATTTATGCCTGTGGGGAGATAGCACATCATGGTACAGTAAACCTGACAATTACATAACCAGGAATTCAGAGAGAGAAAAAGAGGAGTGGCCAGGGCCCCACAATCCCCTTAAAAGCCTGCCTCCAATGACTTAAAGTTCCTCCACTAGGCTCCAGCTCTTAAATGACCCACCATGTCCCAGTGTGTCACCACATTGTGAACTAAACCTCTAGCACATGTAGCTTTAAGGGAATTTTAATATATAAGCTATTAACATAGCACAGCTGAAAACAAGAGAATAGTCATATGTTATTTTGAGAGTATTGGAAGGTACACTGTCCATTGAAGTATCAAGTTTCTAAACTAGTTTTATAGTGTGATAATCATGAAGATGAAATAAGCAGTGAAATGGTAAAGGTCTTAGATTTACATATGTGTATTCTCCCAGTACAATCACAAAAAACATGGACTAGATTTTTATAGAGTCAATTAGAGACAGTTGCATTTGGACATAAAGAACAGGATTTATTTTTCTCCAATATTATGAGAAATTATTAAGCAAGTTCTTTTTTCTTTTAATTTTTTTTTCTGTGATGCTGAGGATCGAACCTAGTGCCATGCAGGTGCTAGGTCAGCACTCTCCCATTGAGACAGAACCCAGCTCTTAACTGAGTTTCTTCATTTCTTAACTCTGTAGATTTTAACTTTTAAAACATAGGTTTTATTGATTGCAAGAATATAATCTAGTCTTATAGATTTTTTCTTATGACATGGTGTTCTTTGAGAAACCAAAGTAGGGCAGGACACATATATCCTATTTATGTGATGCTAGTTTTAGGTCCCTAATATTTCAATAAAATTATTTGAATCTATTTTCAGGAGTTACCTCATTCTCAGGTTTTTGCCTTCACTATCTTCAAGAGTTTGGTTCAGAGTAATTTAGCCAAAGTATGAATCAGATATGTAACCTCTCTTACTATTCTCTAAAATCTTGTGCAAATTTACATGTATACCTTTATGAAATGTTTATATTTTCTAATGACTGTTGAGTCTGCCCTTTCCTTTATAGGAATATTTTTACTACTGATTCTATGTTTTTCAATGATTCTAACTGGTTCTCCTAGAGTTAGTTTTGGAAGTTAGTTCTTTCCTAGAATATATTTGTGAAAGATGACAAGTTTACTGACATAAAGTTGTTGCAAATATCCTGGTAATTTTCATACCTAGAGCATAAGTGTAGTGGTCTGCTATTTTCATGTTATATGTTTGTAACATTCATGTTCTATTGTACAGGTTGTTTTTGCAGGCCAGCATCTGTGACAGGCTCTGGGGTTTGCAAGGTTGGGTTCTCTGGGTGGGAGTGGTGCTAAATCTTAGGGCTTCTTTCAATCAGGAGCTATCTCTGGGTCCAGGGGTTTGTGTCAAAAGGCATCTGTGAGCTCCTAGGATACAGCTCTTGTCTCAGCCTTAGTTTCCCAAGGTCAAAGAGGTTGGTGGCCAGAGCATAGCCTGGGTTGGTGTCCAGGAGTTCTTCCTCCTCTCCAAAGTCATCAGCACTCAATGAGGTTTATCTCAGTGACTCCTTAAGAACTTCCCTTCCAACTATTGACCCTGAGAACTGAGGCACTGGAGTGCCTGGGAACAAGTCATAGTTCTTGTCTGTCAAGTTTCATCCTGGTCACTTTAGATGCCAAACATTGTCCAGTGACCTTCTACTAATGCAGGATGAAAGCTTAGGAGAAATAAGCTCACACCTTGTGGTTTCTGGAGACCAAATCAGGCTTTAGCAGAGCAAGGCAAAATCTGGCTTTACTTGCCAACTCTCAGGTGGGATTTTCTGCACTGCAGAGCAAGGTCAGAGTGCAGTTCCTGACAGGAGTGAGAAATTGAATCCCAGCAGGGAAGCTGTAACTTCTCACAGGCCCGGAGTCAGGAGTTTGTGTCTTGTTGCAAAGAAATTATGATTACCTTGCCAGGTGTATCTGAAGGGATCCCTCCAGCTCCAGCAGTGAACCAATGTCCAAAGGAACAGGGAAGCAGTAGGAGCTGGCACATGTGATACATGGGGATCCTGACATGGAACTCAGCTATTAATGATCACAGAACAATGTCTCTTTAAAGGTCTCTGTGTGCTCCAGGGGGGCAGGAATCATTCTGAAACCTTTCATGTCCATTACAACCTACAAGGGTGCAGAAGTTTCAGGTGAATAAAGGGTTTGGTCTGTTGAAAATGGTGTCATCATTTGGCTCAGATAGGATGTGTTTCAAACAAATTTCTATATGACATTTCACAGGTATTCCCATCAATTTAGAGTTGATCCAAGTATATTTTGCTTCATTTTATTTATGTATTTGTGATAAATGGAGTTCTTAATCACTGAGTGATATCTCTAGCAAATTGTTTTTACTGTTTTTGTTTTTGTTGTTGTTTGTTTGTCTTGTTTTTCCTAGACAGGGTCTTGCTAATTTGCTGAGACCCTTGCTGAGTTACTGAAGCAGGCTTTGTACTTGGCAATTCTGCCACATCTTTCAGAGATGCTGGAATTACATTCATGCAACACTGTGCCCAGCTTTATATAGGTTTTTGATCTTAATTCACTTCATGGTTGGTTGAGGTCCCCAAGAAGACAACATAAGACCTTCTGCAGTATTAGAACATGATACACCTTCTATGAACTTATCTGCAAATCAATCTGTTCTGTTGAGCCACACACAAAGAAAAGACCACCAACTCCAAATTTAAATCAAATTAAAACAAGCTGATATTGTTTACACAAAGAAAGCTGGCCAGCAGCTGTCTCTCCCTAAGCTGGGCTAGAGATCAGCACCCCAGCTTTCTAGGAAAAAGGTGTTATAGCACAAAAAGTTGCAAAAAAATGTGACTTGAGGACTTACCCCTAGCAAAATTTTGACAAGCATAATACAAAGGCAGGTAGTAGGTTAATTATCTACATGGCTTAATATTTCAAGGTAAGAAATAAATTGAGATCCCAACATCAGAATTTATGAGGCACTGCTTAGGTTTCAGAGAGGGATGTTATCTGCTCAGGGGGAGCCAGTATTTATAAAGCACCACTAAGTTTTCAGAGAGGGTTGTTTTTATCTGTTCATGGAAAGCAAGGCATGGGTGAGTTCAAGGAATCAGCAGGAATTCCAAACAAGTTTAGAAATCTCAGTAATTTATACTAAAACAGAAAATAAATTTTCCTGACTTTATGATGAGTTGGCTCCCAATCTTAAAATGGAATTAGGCTGGATTTAACAGTTCCTTGTGCTTTTTGTGCATTTTTTTGTTACGGGGACACCATCTATCCACAAATCAAGTTAGAAAACTGGATTCCTTTTTCTGTTTTTTTTTTCTTTTTAAAATTTTAAATTTTTTTTTTAAACTTGACCAGTTGAGGACTCTTTGTATTCTTTTGTACTGGGGATTGAACCTAGGAGCACTCAACTGCTGATCTACATCCCCAACCCATTTTTAATATTTTATTTAAAGACAGGGTCTCCTTGAGTTGCTTAGGGACTTACTGAGTTACTGAGGTTGGCTTTGAATTGAGATCCTCTGTCAAAGTCTCCTGAGCCTCTGGATGACAATTATGGGGTACCATTCATGCCTAGCAAACCATAATTTCATCTGCTGTATATTTTTATAAGCAGTATCCTCAGTATTTGACTTCTGGTAAATTAGTTAACCTCTCTGAACTTAAGAATTTATCTGTAAAATCATCTATATCCCCATAGGGCTGCTAGGAGATAATGAAGGAAAAATCTGTTTCAGCTTCAGAGTTAGCCTCCATACATTCAATATTTATATTGCATCTACATTTGTACATTTGTAGTTTCAATCCCAGTACCAAAAAAATTCATTGTTTCATTAGAAAGAGGGAAGTAGGGATTCTCTGATTTAGAGGAATAGGAATAAGAAGCAATGGCTGTGATTCTGTGATGGAGAGGAGCAAGGTTCACCAAGGACCGAGGTCAGGGGCTCATGATAGCCTAAACATCTGTTTCCAGTTCCCTCAAGTCCTAATGGGGATAAATAGTACTGAAATTCGATAGGTGTTGTAGGGATTAAATACGTTTAGTTTCAGCGGGTGCTCAATGAAGGGAAGCTAGGATTCGAAGAGGTTGTTTAGGTGAAATGTCATCAAGGGTGTCTATGATGGGGTATGGGCTACCACTGAACTGTGTCTGCTGCCCCAGGGCCCCTATTCCAGGTGGGGCTGGGGGCCTACTGAGTGTTGTTGCATCCCTCAGGGGTGGAGCCATCTAAGGGCGTGTCTAGGGTAGACTACATTAATGGATGCTGTTCCAGAGTTAGGCACCTTACCACTGAGAACACCTGAGAAATAGAAGTTCAACATGACTTCCAAAGCTGAGGTTCTTTGGTGCAGGAGTGAGATGTGTTTTTCTTGTGGCAGCCTATGGACTGTGTGAACTAGTGCAAGGAGTCAGGGTGTTTGAGTCTTCATCTTTTAAAGTGCAGGCTTAGAGGCCAGAACTCTCTATGGTTACTGCACAGTGCACATGGGGAGAAGGGCTTTTCCAAAGGCTCTTAGATTTAAAAGTAAGCCGTGGTAACATTAAAAAATATTCCTTATATTTTAGAGATTATATGGGAGTATTTCAGGCCAAACCACATGTCTGGGACTCTTATTTAAAAAAAAGAAAGAAAGAAAAGAAACAGCATGTGAAGAACATTAGCAGAATGGTTGGGTGCATCTAATAAAACTGGCCAGGCGCACTGCTCTATGTTGAGGTCGAGGAAAAAGTTCTTTATGTTTTTGTACTGTTTCTCCACTCCTGTGAAATAGTTAGCCATGCATGGTGGTGTGGGCTATTAATCCCAGCTATTTTAGAAGCTGAGGTAGGAGGCTTCTGACTACTTGGCCAGTCTAGTCATTTTAAATATTAATGGGGTCAGAGGTGGCAAAAGGCCAGGAAAAATAAATAAATAAATAAAAATCAACAGTTTTATCAGCTTGGGTGTGGCTCAGTAGTAGAGTGCTTGCCTAGCAGGCAGGAAACCTCTAAGAGTGAGACTCACATGAATGAGGCCCTGGGTTCCTTGTGGATAACTCTGGCACACACACACACAAGAAAACTAACAAAAAGCAAACAAAGTCATGGATATAACTTAATGGTAGGGTACTTGCCTAATATGTCTTAGGTCCTGGGGTTAGATCTCCAGAACCTGGGGTGGAGGAGGGGTGAGAAATTATACTGGACCAATTTAATGAGTGGACCTGTTTGGGGTTTTATATATATATATATATATATATATATATATATATATATATATATATATATATATATATATATATATATATTGCAATTCAGGAATAAATAGGAACTTTTCAAATAGAAGATAGTGGAAGAGAGATTCCCACACCTGTTTTGTGAGGAGGTGAACATTCAAAAGTCTTTGTTCTGGCTCTGATTTCTTTTTCTAGATGAGTCCTATCTCAGAGGAGATTATTGTGGAGTCAGCTCTAGCTGTTTTGCAATTTATACCCAACCCTTCTCCCCAACTGTACATAGTGGAACTAACAGTCCATGGGGTACAGGGTCTCAGAGGCAAAATTTGCCTGAAAGCCCCCGGCCCCCAACAGTGATGAATTACCTGCAGTCCCTTTGGGATGTGAAGTTCTCCACAAAGCTGCCATGGATCTCCGGTAAGCCGGCACCAGGCCTTGCTTCCAACCATGGGCTAGAGCAATCAATAGGACAACCTCTTTGTTGCTGTTTTTACTACTGAACTTTCATTTTAAAAAGTTCATGTCTTTCCAACATTTGAAGCATGCACACTTCATTTTCAGAAAACCTGGGCCTCTTTATTGGAGTTATGAGGTGGAGAATGGGATGAATCAGACCAAAAGCTTCCCTGGAATCTTAGCTGTACTTATCTGGACTCCATTAACATGATTTTGCTATAAATAGAGTGCCTTTTTTTTTTTAAAAAAATTAAATCCTATTTTAGGTGTTGTTTCCAAACATTGAGGAAATGTACAGTCTCCTGGCTAGTACCTCATGCTGCACATCTTTGATGGTTTTCCAGGAAAAAAGTCCAAAAATTGTTTTTGCATATAAAATGTTGAGAAAAATTTCTGTCCCCTTGGTACTATTATTAAAAGAATTGATTTTTTTTTTACTTTTCTCAACAGCCCCTTCTATACAGGGTAAACTTCAAATGTACTCTCCAGAGCTCACTGTCATGACTAAATACTATGTTCATTTTTTTTTCATAAAGAAAATTGTACTTTGCTTCATAGACAGAATTCACAATGCCTGTATGTTAGGGAGAACTGTATTCTCATATTCTCAAGATTCTGCCAGAATTCAGCCTTCTAAGAACAGACTTCTGCAAGGTTGCCTGTCCTTCTACTGTGAGATTAATTTTGGACTCAAATCACTCTTCTTATGAACCATTGTGGCCAAGACTTATTACTTGAAAATATCTGTTTTACTGCTTTTTTTTTAACTTTTGCTTTTAAAAATCTCCCCCAGCCCTAAACTCTCCCACTGTGCTCACAGTGAATGTGCCTGGGTGTACTGTGGCAGGAATATGCCTATTGCAGGGTTATTCCATTTCCAATTTCTATTCTTGGCAGAATCTTTCTCTGACTGTTGTTTAGATGGACACTTCCATTTACCTAAAAAGCACAATGCCACCTAGTTTTCCACACTGAAGGCAGGGCTTCCACTGAAACCAAAGCTCCAGCTACTCCAACCACAAGAACCCCTGAGGCACTCACTCTGGTCTGAGAGCCCCTCTTTGGGAATCCAGAGTGTTGTGACACTCATCTGGGCATGCAGGTTAAAAATATCTGAAGGGTGCCCAGTATTTGGATACTGTTGATCTGAGTTTTTGATACAGGACTTCAAAGTGGGAGGTATCTGGAAAACTCCCACTTTAAAAACATTTGTATAAGTTGGGGCGTTAGGACTTAGAATACTTTAAAGTATTTCAGAAAGTTTCCTGAGTTTCCCACAGCTCCTGCCAACACAGCCCTGCAGGATACATCTCTCAGGCCACTGGGGGGGCACCATTCACACAGTGCCAGTGGTAGAGAGAAGCAACTCCTCCTGAATTCCCAGATGGCTGCTGGGGTGTTTGTGTACAAGCAGGCCAAGGCTAGAGCTCTCTTTGGTAGCTCTTTCCATTTTGCTCTGACAATAATTAATTTCAAAACAGTGTATACTGGTTATGATCATTTAACCAACACCTGGAGTAGTGAAGAAAGCTTGCACTTGTGGTTCTTGCACTTTGCCCACCCTGTTGAAACCATTGTGAAAAGTCTCATATGCTATGTTTGTCATGTGTCTCCTATTTTTCTGATTTTGAAATTATGAAATACTAATTATATTGCACAGTAAGGCATGTTTTTCATGAATTTCCAAGGTGTGTAACATACAAATCTTAATTTTGTAAATATCTTTCTTCCTATAATGAGACTGAGAGAAGGTGGGGAAATATCAACTCTCTAACATGAAAAATGTGTTATTTGCACAATCACTTTGGACAGTCTGTTGCAATGTTTATTGAACTTTAAGATGCCTAGCGATTCTACTACTAGATGTTTCCAAGAAACCTTTTTATCTCTTCTTGCAGAACACTGAATCCCCAGATAAGAAGGCACATGAAGTAATCAAGCTCTCTGTTTCTGTCAGCTGTCCAGCACTATAATTAATACCTGAGAGAAGGCTTATTTTTCGTTATTTTATTTATTTATTTTTTGTGGTCTAGGGGTTGAATCCAGGAATACTCTCCACTGAGCTACTTTACCAGTCCTTTTTATTTTCTGACATATTTTCACTAAGTTGCTCAGGTAGGCATTGAATTTGTGACCCTCCTGCCTCAGCCTCCTGAGTTGCTGGGATTATAGGTGTTGTCCACCACTACAGGCTTTGTATGAGTTTTGGAGGGTTTCAGTTCCTAGTTAGTTGTCCCTGTTGCTTTGGGTCCAAGGGGAGACAGCACATGAAGGTAGATTAAAACTGTCAACCACATGACCAGGAAGTCGGGGGAAGAAAGAAGGAGAGGCCAGGGCCCCACAATTTCCTTGAGAACCTGTCTGCAATGACCTAAAGATCTCCCACTAGGCCCAACCTTTTAAATATCCCACCATGTCCAAGTGTCACCACAGTAGGGACTAAACCTTTGTCCCATGTAGCTTTAAGGGACATTTGTGATCTAAGCTAAAAGGAGAGCACAGTTAAAAATAATATACAAGTACTACATTATTATGAGGACGTTCTATGGGACACTGTGTGGTGACATATGATGTTTACAAACCAGTTTTACAATATGATGACTGTAAAAATGAAACAGGGGTTGAAATGTTAATGATTACACTGGATTCACACATATGCATTCACCCAGTAAAAATACAAAAACATGGACTGGATTTATATACACTAAATTAGAGTAAGTTACATTTGGACATGGAGGAAAGGATTTTTTTCTCTAATATTATGAGAAATTCTTAACTGAATTTCTTTATACCTTCCCTCGCTATAGATTTTAATTTTTAAAACACAGTTTTCATTGATTGCAAGAATGTAACCTAGTCACACTGATTCGCATAGATTTTTCTTAAAGACCATAGTGTTCTTGGAGAAACCCAGGTAGGATACATGATACATCTATCCTATTTATGTGTTTCTATGTTAAGGTACTTAATATTTCTATTAAAATTTTTGCACCTATTTCAGGAATTACCTCAAACTCAGGTTTTTGCTGGCACTATATTCCGGGATTTGGGTCATGCTAACTTGCCTTAGTATGAATCAGGCATGTTGCCTTTCTTAGTATTTTCTAAAATCTTGTGCAAAATTATATGTACACCAGTATTAAATTTTTGAATTTTCCAGAGACTGAGTCTGACCTTTTCAGGAAGAGTTTTACTACTTATTTCAAAATTTTCAGTGATTACACCTGGTTCTCCTTGAGCCATTTTTGGGAAGTTGAATTTTTTCAAGATTATACTTGTGAAAAATGTCAAATCTACTGTCATGTAGTTCTTCCAAATATCCTGGTAATTTTCCTACCTAGAACATGTGTAGTGGTGTGTTATTTCCATGTTTGATGTTTGTAACATACATGTTCTTTTGCACAGGTTGGTTTCTCAGGCCAGCATCTGTGACAGGTTCTGGGATTCTGCTGGGAAGGGGTTCCTGAGGCAGGGGCGGTGCTAAGGCTCAGGGCTGGTTTCCATCAGGGGATCTCTGTGTGTCACGGTGGAGTTTTGTCAAAAGTATCTTTAACTAGAGGGAGGCAGCTCTGGGCTTGGCCTTAGGTGTCCTAGCTGGAAGAGATTAGTGGCCAGCATGGCCCACATTGGAGACCAGGATTTTTAGGGTCTCCACAAAGTCATCCGCCCACCATAGGTGTTACTTAAGTGACCCCATGATCTGTTCCCTGCTACTACTTCTGACTAAGAACTGAGGAGATAATATAGGAAAACTCAGAAATCTGTGTGTTGGCCTAGTTCTGCCTTGTGGAGATGAGCCTCTGGTGTTTGATTGACACTTCTGTAAATAAAGAAGAGCTTGCTGATCCCAGGTGGGCTTCCTGCTTCCATTCTTTGTGCTTACATTTTTTGCTTCCCTAATGGGAACTCACTTGAATCCCCTTTGTGCTTACAAAATTTACTTTCCATGGTAGAGATTCACAAATTGCTATAACTTATTGAATCATAAAATGTTAAAGGACATAATTAAACCTCTAATTAATTTGTTATTTTTATATAAGTTTGTAAGAAAGCACTGTTGTAGAAAACTTTAGATTGGAGACAGCAGCTTAGAAGAAAGTTCTTATAAATCTTATGTCTTAAAGTCATATACTTGGGAAATAAAAACTTATCTAGAAAATGTAGAAGTCAATCAAAGTATCACAAATGCACATATGTTTTTATATTAACTAAGTTTAGCTTTTAAAGAAAAAATTTGTGTAAGCACAAAGAGTCTTTTGGTGGATTCCCAGTAAGGGAACCAAAAACTTTAAGGACAAAAAATGGTGTCAGGAAGCCAACCTGGGATTAGAAAGCTCTTTTTTCAGCAAGGAGTCAATCAAGCACCCAAAGCTCATCTTCTGGGAAGAAAAAACAAAACAAAACAAAACAAAACAAACTGAGACAAGACAAGGGTCTTAATTTTACAGGCCTCACTTATGGTGGGCAGAAAGTTAATTCCTGGGGTTTATCAGGATCAACTTAACCATTAGGGTGGGGAAAAATCAGGTAGGGAAGTTCCTATGGTTTACTAAGCTTTAGGATGAGCAGATCTATTAGGGTAGGGAGTTAAGGGCCAGTCAGGTGCAAGTTCTTTTGTGTTTTCTCATTTTTTTTCTCCCTTCCCTCAGGCTTAACAAAAGCTCCAATTACCATAAAAAAGGCCAGTGGGAAAAGAGCTATAGATAAGGGGAATGTCCTGAGGCCTATTTTCCATATCCTTCAATTTGAAATCTGGAAGGTAATGAGATACTTTAAAATAACATTTACTGTTTAACCAAGATTTTACAAACCTTAATTTTTTGAAGACTGGTATTTTTTCTGTGATATTAATGAGAGTTAATAGACAATAAAAACTATTTTATTAGAATGTGAGTATATTATTGTTTTAGCATTTCTCTCTTCTCTCATTTTTAAAAGCCCCAATTAACAGGGGTCTGAGAAAAGAGCTTATCTATACATGTAAAAAAGCCTCAGCACAAAGCCAAACTTGTCTTTTTAAAAGAGGTAAAAGGTTTAAACAACTTTAGCCCTTTGTGCTAATTATATTATCAGCAATAAAATTACATGCAAACTGTTTGAAACTTGTTTTGTCCTAATTTTGTTTTAATTTATACAGATATTCACAGCCTTTTACTTTACCAGTAGAAAAATTTCTTAGACCCTTGTTCATAATTTACACCTGAGAGAAGCTGAACTCCCAGGAAGTCCTTTATCAGTGAAACCCTAAGGAACAGAGGAATTTTAGAACATTTTATATTAACAAAATTATAAACATTGTAACATTTAAATATCTTTTAGTTAAAATTGCTTGATATTTCTATATTTAATAGAAGATATTTAGCACTTTAACTTTGTAAATTAATAAATATCTTCTTTAAAAAGACATGTAAAATTAATCCCATTTATCTTAAAATGATCTTATTCTTAAAAAGTAAAAGCCAAGACATCAAACAAAGGTAGATAATAATATTAAACATCTGTTTTCTGTTGAAAAAATTGTTAGATGAAAGGTATAGTATAATTTTACATATTTCATATTAATCAGTACTTTATTAATTATCTGACTACTTGGAAAAACTTGTGAGTCATTAATGTTAAAGCATCTTTACATTTATCTGGTTAAATGGAAATTGTTTGTAAGTTACTTTAATTAATTAAAATATATTTGGATACAGTTTAATTTTAATTTTAAATTATGAGAACTCATTTATCTATATGCAATTTTTAATCTCACATACATACAAATATAGCACAAGTACAAGATAGTGTGTTTGTGCATACACAAAATAGACAAATAAATGAAATAATTATTACTTTTTTAGGTATAGCTCCATAAGTTGGAAGTAATGGTATAGATTTTTTCAAGGTTTTTCTTTTATTTAGAAATTAAAATAAAGCCAATCAGACTTTTACATTGTGACTTTAAAATAGAATAAAATTGTACATATGCAAATGTCAGGTTTGAAATCTCTTGTGAAGGTAAAATTTCTAAGCTGATTCTAAGCTGCAAAAGTCTGAGTTAAAGTGTAAGAGACCAGGCATTGTAAAGTTTCTAAATGGCAAGGCCTGGGCTAAAAAGTAAAGACTAGGTATTGTTACAATTCCTCTGCTACCCCCGGAACCTGTAATCCCTGTAGCTATTAGGTCAATACCTGAACTGCCCAGTAAATATGTCTCCTGGTTCCCTGATTGTTTAATAGATAAGGGCTCCAAGTAGCTCAGCACGTAAGCATCCAGGCCCCAAAACCAATCAGTTTAAATGTGTACCCTGCTTAGGAGTGACCAATCACCCCTGCCCAGACTGTTCCTGGCAATGAATGGACTAATCATGTCTCAGAGTTGTTGTTCAATTTTCCCTCGCCTCATGATGATTTGTTCTGATGTATGCAAAGCCCCCCACCTTCTCCAAAAAGTGTACTTAAGCTCTGCTTGACCTCTGCTCTGGGCTCTGGGCTGCTCTCCCTTCCCGAGTGAGCCTTGAGCCCCAGCATGCTGGTTCAATAAAATTCCCCCCTGCTTGTTGCATGAAGCCAGTCTCTTGTGTGGTCTCTTTCTCCAACCCTCCTCTGGACCCTTATACTCTCAATCATGGGAACACTGAAATAAAAGTTTTCAGGTTTGCCAGCTTTGTCCCCATGACTACCAGATACACTCCCAGCATCACCCTCTCTTTAAATTGGTCTTTAAACAAAGATAGGGCAAAGTCCCTCCATAGTTAGATAAAATAAAACTGATTAGAAAAATACAATAATTTAAAAATACCAGACATCCAAAGAATGCAAAAGGCTGTAAAAATTTTTGTTTAAAATAATAAAAAATAAAGAAAACTTGTGCATTTAAAATCTTTCCTTCTCTTCTGAAGCTGCAGAATTAGGGAAGGCTTATTAACAAACCAGCATGGTTGTCAATTCTTCAGCATTAAGGCAGAAGTTCTGGTTCCTTTTTGTTTTTGTTATTGATGATGATGATGATGATGATGATGATGATGATGGACCTTTATTTTATTTATTTTTATGTGGTGCTGAGGGTCAAACCCAGGGCCTCACATAACAGGCAATCTCTCTACCACTGAGGTACAACCCCAGCCCTCTGGATTGTTTTTACAACAAGGCAGCAGCCAGCAGTTTCTGGCCAAATCAAAATTAAAATATTTCCTTCTGGAGTTTTGTCTCCAGAAAGGTTGAAAAGTTCTTTTCTAAAAAAATATTGCCAGAATTTTAGCTTTTTCCTTCTCTTTCTCCTGTCCACTCTCAGAAGACAAAGACTGTTGCTGAGAAGGAGAGTGGCTAGAGAAAATACAAGAGGCTGAAGAGCCTTAGCTAACATTTTGTAGCCTTTAAAATCAGAAACTGAGTTAGAAACCAAACATTGTATGCTATTACAAGGTGAGTGAAGACAGTTTCTATACCACAAGATAAATGACCAAAGATAAACTCTCCCATGTGGATTTTGTTCAGTCACTTGGCCAGTGGTACCAAATGCCTCCCAAGAACCTGTATCTAATGCTCTTTTCTTAAAGAAAAAAAGACAAGTTTGAAAAGCAAATTCTAAAAGATTCTACAACTGTGCCTTCCTTGTCCTAAGCATAAAAGAGCTTTCTTTTCTTAGTTATAGTTTCAGAAAGTACTGCATGTTTTACACCAGGATGAGTAAACAATTTTCTTCACCCCTATCTATATTTCAAAAATGATGTGGCATCCCTCTTATGAGGAGTGACCAAGCTCACCTCAAATTTCTCATTCCAAATGCCTCAAGGACAGATCCCTGTTCAGGCACCAAATTGTCACTGTGTCCTGAAAAATGAGAGATCACATAACCACATGGAGATGTGAGCTGGCTGGGAAATTAAAAGTCTGAAATAATATTTAGAAAAAAGGACAAAATACAAGGGAACCAGTTTCACAGTGGGTGCCTTGTGAGTGAATCAGATATTATGAGTTCAATCTCTAAGAAAGAGTAGGGCTCTGCGTGGTTTATTTAAGGAGAAGCACATCAGAGGGATATATTGTCAGGAAAGTTTCTTCAAGGTAAACAAAGTGGGTAGCAACAGGTGAATTGGGACTTACATATCTATGTGATATATTCTTCTTTCTCTGGATAGCTGGCACCTCAAGGCAATTGAGCTGTGCCAATATTTATTTCACTGCAGGGCAGCAGGCATCTGAATACAAGATAATCAAACCCATAAATCCCATGCCATGCATGGAATCTGCACCTTTAACAGTGGGCACCTGCAACTGGTCATGTCTTTCAGCACCATTGTACTGAGAGAAACCCAAAAGGGCTATGGAGTTTAAAACAATGACTCATTGGTAGCTCCCAAAAACCCTAAGAATCAGAAGAGGTGCTGTAAACTCTGGCCAGCAACAAAATTAGGTAGTTTGTGTAGATAATAGAATTGAGGTATAGTGACAATATAATTGGTTACAGCTTAAGTGGTTCAAAACTGTCCCACATGAACTGAAACCTAGTGTTAGCTTCCCATTGTTGTAACAAAATACCTGAGTTAAGCAACATCAAAGGAGTTTCAGGGGTTTCAGCCCATGATCTCTCGGCCTCATCACTTTGGGATGGTGTTAAGGCTGAACATCATGGTGGGGAGCACATGGTTGAACAAAACTTCTCACATCATGGTGGCCAGGAAGCAAAAGAGACCAGAGAAGAAAGGTCAGGATCCCAAAATCCCCTTCAAGGACATGTACACAAGGATCTAACATGCTCCAATGCAATTATGCCTCATAAAATTTCTATCACCTCCCAGTAGTACCAGAGGCTAGCAATAGGCCTGAAGCACATGGCCTTTAGGGCCATATGAGATCCATAGCTCTCAGCTACTGTGATGGAACTCCATGGTGATTTGGTCTATTGAATTTATGCAGTTGTCTAGGCCAAAATTAATAGCTTCCCAAACATTTTATCTCAAAATCCCTAAGTCAGGTTCTCTACATCATGTAGCCTTTAAAATGAGCAGGGCCTTCCCATGATCCTGGATGTGGTGTAGATCTTGGGTCTGACATCTTTATTTTTGAGCCTGAAAGGAGGACAAGCCTCTTGGAACACTTCAATTAGGAAATGTTTTTTTCTCCCAGGTTTCACAGAAAGCTTACTTCAGTTAAAAACAGGTTATAAGTTTCAATTATAATAAACTTATTTCTGGAAATTTGAGAAATAATTTCAAAGACTCAATTGTATATAGAATTTTAAAATATAACAGCAATTTGCAGATCTATCATTTTTTGTCTAAATACTACCATGGGAATGAATGAACTCCAGACATTACATTTCAGTTCACAAACAAATGCAATTTTTATTTGTGAATAAAAAAGAAAAAAGTCTCGAATAAATGGTAAATTTTTCCATTTTTATACATAATGTTATCTTCTGATATTTCACTGGCTGATTAAAATCACAGAAAAAAAGCTTAAATTCAAAGCTGTAAAGTCTAAAATTCTTGAAAAACATAGCCTGACCAGGCTGGTCCTATAAAGATAGGCAAGAAACATTTTGTCTTCATCAAAATAATCATGGTCCATCTATTCATTCAGGATTATTAATTTTCATCAATGTTCTGTCAGCTTCCTGTCACTATAACAGATACTTGAGATAATCAAATTATAAAGAGAAAGGGCTTTTTTGACTCACAGTTCTGGAGATTTCACTCCATGATCATGTGGCCCCATTGCTTTTGGGCCTATAGAGGGGCAGCACTTCATGGTGAGACCATGTGTTGAACAAAATTATTCACCTTTGAGAGTACACCCCCAATGACCCAAAGACTCTTCCCTAGGCCCCACCTCTGAAAGTTTTATCTCTCCCCAAAAGCACCACACTGGGGACCAAGCCTTGAACAACTGGGCCTTTGGGGAACTCTCACCATCCAAACTGTGGCAGTCACTTAAGTACAAAACATATCTTCTGCATCTTTGTCTTTAAGAGTATGAAAGTCTGTCCAAAATATTTTGGGCTCAAATTTCTATAACACATTCAGTCTTCTTGCAAATTCATACAAACCTCTTGTTATACTAGATATCAAAGAACAAAATTATAAATAAAACACTCTAGCATTATATAGTAGGAATAGAAACTGGGCCACTAAAATAGAAATAATTTATTATGGGACAAAAGAAAAGGATAGGATAGAGCACTAATATAATACCAGCATATTGGGGAGATATTTTCAGCATCCTTTACCTTCAGATGTAGTTTCCTCTTATCTGGCTAATTTCTGCTCCATGAGTGAGGCACCCAATCTAGATTCTTGGTTTTCCCTTACCCTTCATAGTCTCATTTGTAGGAGCACTAGAGGCCATGCGTGTTTTGGCATTTTGTCATCTGGATAGGATTCTGTGGGTCCAGGGGCTATTATTTCTTTATCCAAAAATATGTTCTTTTAGGTCAATCCTGTTTTGTTTGGTTTGCTTTTTTTATTTCTGGTACTACCACATGGACCATACACAGGTAATGTAACATACTCAACAAGAGCTAATTAATGTAGCTTATTGTGTTTAGCTATAGATGACATTAGTCAATCCCCAATATTTTGTCTTATTTTTTCGGTCATCTTAAATATCTCAAACGTATTAGTTCTACCAAAAGCACACACTGTTTTCTTTCTAGCAGTATAGACAAGTGAAATTATTTCTTGATGGAAGTTTTAATCCAAAAATTGCTTTAAAACAATGCTATTTGTGCTTGCTTCAGCAGCATATCTACTAAAACAAAGGTGTGACTGCCATGTCAACTTGGCACCCAAATATATCTTCGGAAGCCATTCTTCAAAAAAGTGCAAGTTCTTCAAATAAATACAATAGCAAAGTCATATTTTGACATAAATTTGTATAACCATCCTGTGTCAAACCCAAAAGCTTCTGCTCAGAAGAGACAGCAAAATTTGTATAAGTAATGATACAACCAGAGAAATAGAATGAGTGGTGTGCATGTGTGTGTGTGTGTGTGTGTGTGTGTGTGTGTGTATGTGTGTGTGTTTTTGTTTGTGTATTTACCAGGGCTTGAACCCATGCTTTTATACATGCTATGCTGATACTTCCCAATGGGCAAAATCCCTAGCCCTACATTTTCATGTGTGATGTAGTCATATTTGTCTTGTCTTTCTTTCATTGCCTTGCTTTGAGTGTCAATCTTAGAGACGATGACCAGAGAATGAAGCTATCATTTCTTATAGGATTTTTATAGCTGCAGGCCTTAGTTTATGTTTATTCTCTACTTCAAGTTAAGTTTTACATATGGTGTGAGATAAGGATCTAACTTCATTGTTTCAATGTAAACAATAAGGTTTCCTATACTGTATGCTGAAGATTCTGTTCTTTCCCAGTTGTAAACTTTGACACCATTGTTGAAGACAATTTCCCCATAAAAAAATGGGTTTATTTCTTTCTGACTGTTCTGTTTCATTGGTTTGTGTGTTGGTATTCATGTAGAATTGTAAGTGTTGGATTTAGAATTTGTGATATTTCAACATTGTTTTGGCAATTTATAATATTTTGAAATTCCATATAATTTTTTCTTCTTTATATAAAAGTGAAACCAAGATTTTGATATGGATTGCACTGACTCTGTAGAGCACTGTGAGTTATATGGAAATATTATCAATATAAAGTCTTTCAGTCTTTGAACACAAGATACCTTATACACATTTGTGTCTCATTTAATTGCTTTCAAAAGTGTTCTGAAATGTTGAATATTTGAATCTTTTTGTCTTCTTAAACATTTGTATTTTTTAAATTTTTTGATGCTTTTGCAATGAAATTTATCTATTTATTTCTCTTTTTTTACTGTTTATTGGTAATATGTAAAATAAGTATTTATTTTTATCCTATAATTCTGATGAATTTTCAAATTATTTCTGATAGTTTTGTGTGGAATATTTGTTTGTTTGTTTGTTTGTTTTAGCCTGCGCAATCATATCATCATCATGAACATAGAACATAGAACTACTTCTATTCCAATTTGGATTTCTGTTATTTCTTTCTCTTGCTTACTTGCTCACAGAACTTCTAGTACACATTGAATGGAAAGGGAAACACTGGGCAACTTTGCTTCCTTTGTCATCTGAGAGAAGAGGCCTCCAGTGTTTCACTGTTGAGTTTGGCATCAGCTGTAGCCTTTTCTTATATGGTCTTCATTATGCTGAGATGGTTTCCTTCTACTACTTGTCTGTTAATTGTTTTTATCATGAATTAGTGTTGAATTTTCTCAAGTGCTTTTCCCTCTGGCATAGCTGAAAGAATATTGTGGTTTCTGTTGTGCCTCCCATGAATGTAGTACATTGCATTGATTTTTCACATGTTGAACCATCTATTTATTTCAAGAGTAAGTTCTACTTGAACATGGTATAGAATTGTTTTCTTTTCTTTTCTTTTTGTGTTTGTGTGTGTGTGTTTGTGTGTGTGTGTGTGTGTGTGTGGTGTTGAGGATCCAACCCAGCACCTCATGCAAGTTAGGTGAATACCCTTTTACTGAGTTATATCCCCAGACCTATAATTTTAATAATATGTTGTTGAGTTCAGTTTCTTAAAATTTTGGTGATGATATTCTCACCAGATTTTTCAAAATTTGTTGGTCTATACGTTTCTTGTAGTGTCTTTGTCTGGCTCTGAAATCTGGGTAATTGTGACCTTGTAGAGTGAATTTGGAAGTATTCCTTCCTGTTATATATTTTTTTAAGAGATTGAGAAGGACATATGGCATTAAAAATATGTAATAGAATGGTCCAGTGAAACACTTGGACCCAGAGATTTTCTTTCTTTGGTGGTTATTGACCATTGATAAAAGTCTCTTTAAAATTTAAGGGCCTGTGCAGATTTTTTATTTCTTCACATGTTTAGTCTTTGCATGCTATGTTTCTTAGGATATATTGACTTCTGTGGTATCCATTTTATTGACATATCATTGCTCATAGTAATTTCTTTAATGTTTCTCATTTCTGTGGCATAAGTTCTATCTTATCCTCCTTCATTTATGACTTTAATTATTTGAGCATTCTTCTTTTTCTTAATTAATGTAGCTAAGGGATTTTCAATATTTTCATCTCTTAAAAAATCCAGGTCTTTTTTATTGTTGTTTTTTTGGTATTCTACTCCAAATTATGACTTTATTTCTGCTCTATGTTATTTTCTTCCATTTGCTAATTTATGTTTAGGTGATTCATCATTTTCTAGTGCCTTAAAGTACAAAATTGCATTGCTATGTTGCTCCTTTGAGTCCTTATTCTCCTTAAATGACAGTGTCTGCAAAAGTTTCCTCATTTGTCCTGCTTTTTTCCACGTTTTTTTTTATTAATTTTTTATCTCCTTGATGGTGTCTTTTTTTTAGTAATTCTGAGGATCAAACCCAAGAGCATCATGCTTGTAAGGAAAGCTTCTAACCACTAATCTAGACTTTTACCTGGGCCATTTTATCTTAAGACATGGTGTCACTGAGTTGCCCTGACTGGCCTTGAACTTGTAATATTTTGCCTCTGCTTCTTAAGGAAATGGGATTATAATCAAGTGCTGCCACACCTGGTTTATAGCACACATTGAGGGATTATCATATCATTCTCAAGTAGAAGAGCACAATGATATTTCATTACATTTTAGAAGGTCAGTTCTGGAACATGGGCTGCGAATATCTTATCTAAGTAGTAAGGTTACTGAGTTTCTATCCTGTGAATCCAAGAAAATGTGATTGTTCAGAAGTTTGCCATTTGAGGGTCTGTGCATGGTTTCCACCATGGCCAGTCTCTGCTTTAAACTTTTATAACTGCCTAATAATTGAGACGTTTCCCATAGCCTGGAAGTGGTGGGTATATAAGGAAAAGGTTAATGCTTTCATCTAACATTATAGTGAGCTGTTAATATATGGAACAAGGTGTGGGAAAATCAAATTTTTGCCTGCAATTTTTAAGAAGGGGCGAAAAAAAGAGCGTTTGAACTCAGGGTGTGAATCTTTTTCGACTGGCTTTAATATGGTTGACTTTGCATTTACATGGAGTGTAGAAAGGAGCTTCTCAGCCAGTCTCTGAGTATCTCCCAAAAGGAATTTGTCCAGGTTTGGGGGAATTGTTGTGTCCAGGGTGGGAAACAGGGTCCAAGGATTTATATTCACTTTCTTGCTGACATTTCTTCCTATTATTCACTAAGTGAGGCAGGCATCTGTAGGGACAAATTTTTATCCTTAGGATGAAGAAAGCTCCTGCACTTTTCAAGGACTATGAGTCTACTTTTTACTTTCTGTTTATTTCAGTCAAAACTCTTTGGAGAAACTTATGAGTAACACATGAGAATAAAAATTCTCTCATAAAACTGAACTCAGCATGCCCTTCAGAAGTGTTTTGTGTCCACTGTTTTTCCTTATGGAACCTATTATCTGTGACCCTTAACTGAACATGCTCACAAATGTTTTCTCCCTTGTTAGAGTTTGGATCTGGAATGTCCCCTAGTGTCTCAAGGGTTGAAGGTTTTCTCCCCCAACTGGTGGCACTATTGGAAGGTGTTGGAAACTTTGGGAGCTGGGTCCTCATTGGAGGAGGTTTGTTGGTAGAGGCCTGTCCTCACAGGGTATATCTTGCCCCTGGACCCTTCTGTCTCTCACTGCTTTCCAGGTGTCATGAGCTGAGCAGCTTTTCTCCACCATCACCCTATTACAATGGGAAACCTATAGTTATGTGAAAGCTGTTGGAAAGCTGACTAGCAGAGATAGCCACACAATGTTCCATATGTATCTGTGTAGACTGTACAAATAAAATCCCACCCTTTTTTGTTTGGGGAGAGCATTATATTGCAAATAACCTGAGTGCTCTCCTTACCTGTTGAATATAGTAAATCTTTCTCCATACTTTTTTCTCCTGATATGGCCTTTTGGTTTTGCATGCACAAAGATGTGGACCCATTTTGTTTGGTTATAAAATTGGTAACTGAAAAAGGACAATTTCCTCAGAGACTCCCAGGATTTTGCTGCTGGACTCACAAGGAGTGATGCAGAGAACAATGGCAATTTCTTAGGATGCCAGGCCCTCAGATGATGAGGGAAAGTGCCATTTCAGAGCCTGATTCAGTGGCCTTGTACCACTTTCATTTTGGGAAAACTTAGTGGCCACTTAAAGCCTGTTGCTTGGAATTATCCACAGATCAGTGAGTTATGCTGGGCCCATGTGTGAAAGAGTGAATGCTTCACCATTTCACAGAATTTTCCCCTTCCTTAAATTTTTAACATTGTTGAGTCCATGATTACATTTCATTGCTTTTTAAAAATATTCACTTTTAGGAGGCCATCCTCCAAGATGGCAAAGCAGAGGAAAGAGGAGCTTCCCTTGTGCTCTGCTGCTTGGAATTTGAATGACATAAATAAGGCTTCATAATAAGGTGAGTGTATGAAGAAAACCATTATCAATCATTATTTGTATGTTCAAGATTTGGAGAATCCCAAAGATTCTAGTGCAGTGAACAAAAGATATAAGAAACTACACTAAGACCTTGCAGAAACACTGGTGCTATGTCACTACAAAGAAAGGAGAAACAAAATGGGAAAGAGAAACACAATGGAAAAATTCACACACAAAAAGTGCTCTGTGTTTCTCACTTTGTAGGTGAGAAGGAGACCCAGCTTTGGGGATTATACCGAGTTTTGCTTCTATGGGAACCTGAGAGTCCTTAACAAATGTTTTCATCTGTCTCAGCCAGTGTTTACTGTATGACCTAAAGCACAGCTCTCAAATCACAGTCCCAAAGCATTCCCAGAGAATAGTGGATCCGAGGGAATTTGGGACAGAGATATAGAAGAAAATACATCCTGTTTACTCTTTAAGGTCAGTGACACAAGAATGACCAGCAAAAAAGGGTGAGGGAAATTGTGCAGGCAGGAGTACATAAGGTAAAATAAGTGTGATTATAATAGAGACAGAAGAATGCAGTCCAATTTCCTTTAGAGCTCTGTGGCACCAATGATCAACTGCAAAGGGTAAGGGAAGATTGATCAGGTGGGCAGAATTACATTGGGGATGAAGACTTGGAAACCAAATTTGGGTGGTAGATGGGCTACAGGAACCCTGCCTTGAACCATCCACCCAGAGGTCTGTCAATCCACCCTGAGGAGAACTCTGAAGGCAAGAGCTTAACTTCTACTCTATCCAAGGGGTGCAAGGATTTAATCTCTCCAGAGTACTTACCCGTAACAAAGATCCAAAGGCATGAAGAGTTTTGGTCACAAACCCAGTAAAAGGTCTTTCAGTTCCAATCCCTCTGTACTGACTGGTGAGTAAGCAGAGAAGCTGAGAGCAGGTTCAATGGGCTAAAGTTCAAATTTACTCCAGCAGATGGAGTGGAAAAAAATCACAAAAGAACATTCAGCTGAACCTTACCTAGTTCAGACTCCTTCTAAGAGGCACAGTAAGGGACAGAAAGATAGTTTGGTATAGAAAGTAAATACAGAATTTCAGGTACCTCAGTTGGAAATTTTCAATATTTTTAAGAAAGAACTTTTTAAAAAGCAAAAGAAGCTACTTTCACATCTGGCAGAATAGGTTTTAAGCCAAAATTTTTCAGAAAAGACATAGAAGGTCACTTCATTCTATTTAAGGGAATCATTCAACAAAGAGATGTAATTGTTTAAATATGTATGCCTCAAACATTTTGCACATATATACATCAAACAAGACCTACTCAATATAAAGAATAAAATAGACTTTTGTACAGTAATAAGGGGTGACTTCAACACATCTCTTACACAGATAGGTAATCCAGACACAAAACAAGTAAAGACTTTTCAGAACTTAAAAAATTCACATTAATCTTATGGATATAAGAGATATTTATAAAATATCCCATACATTAATATCTAAATTTATTTTCTTCTCAGCTGCATATGTAAACTCAAAAATAGACCATATTTTATGAAACCAAATAAATCTTACCAATTATAAAAATACAGAGGTAATTCCTTGAATCCTATCAGTTCATAATGAAAAAGATAGAAATTAGTAATGAAATAAAAAAATCATTTTAATATCTGGAGATTAAAATATAAGCTTTTGAATGATAAATGGAATCATAGAAGAAACCTGGGAAAAACAAATTCTTAGAGGGAAATGAAAACAGAGGTACAACTTATAAAAATGTCTGAGACATTATGATGGCCTTTCTAACAGGCTATTTTATGAAATGAAGTGCCTATATTTAAAAAAAAGAAGGATTGTAAATAAATAATATAATGTTACACCTCAAAGTCCCAGAAAAGGAAAAACAAACTCATTCCAAAATCAGTGGAAGACAGAAAATTATTAAGATCAAAGACAAAATTAATGAAATTGAGAATAAAAAAGATACCAAAGTTTAATGAAGTGCAGAGTTGTTTTTTTTGAAAAGATAAATAAGATTGAGTATCCCTAACCAAAAGAGAGAGAAGACTCAAATCAACAAACTTAAAAATGAAGAAGATTCACCACAAACACTGCGGGAATCCAGTGCATCATTAGAAATTAGTTTGAAATTATATACTTTAATAAACAGGAAAACCTAGAAGATATAGACAAATTTCTACACACATATGATCTGTTCAATTTGAACCATGAAGATGTAGAAAGCCTAAATCTACCGATATCAAGCAGTGAGATAGAAGCAGCAAGTAAAAGTTTTCCAACAGAGGAAAGCTCAAGTCAGATGGATTCTCATCTGAGACCTTCCAACTCTTAAAGATGAACTAGTGCCCTTCTACTGAAAAACAAAACTCAAAGTGGATGCAGCACTACACTCATATAATCCCAGCAGCTGGGAGGCTGAGGCAAGAGGATCACAAGTTCAGAGCCAACCTCAGGAATATAACAAGACTGCATGCAACTTAACAAGACCTTGTCTCAAAATAAAAGGTAAAAAAGGACTGGGAATTTTTTCAGTGGTTAAGCACACAGGCTTTAGTCCCTGGCCTCCCACCCACCCCCCCCCCAAAAAAAAAGAAAAGAAATAATGCCAAACTTCCTCTAATGATTCCTTGATATAAGAAAGAAAGAAGCACTCTCAAATTTATTATATAAAGCCAATATCACACTGATATCAAACATGACAAAAATACATCAAGGAAATAAACAACAGACAAATATTCATGATCAACATAAGCACAAAAATCCTTAATAAAATATTAATAAATCACATTCCAAAACACATCAAGAAAATAATACACCATAATCAAGTGAATTTCATCCCAGAAATGCAAAGTTGGTTCAACATACACAAATGGATGAATGAAATTCACCATGTAAATAGAATTAAGAACAAAAATTAATGTAGAGAAAGCCTTTGACAAAATATAGCATCCATACATGTTAAAAACTGTGTAGGAACTAGGGATAAAAGTAATTCACCTCAACATTATAAAAGATATATATGACGAACGCAAAGCAACAACATCAAGCTGGATGAAAAGATTATGAAAATATTTTCTCTTAATCAGATACAAGACAAGGATGTATGCTTATTACTCTTATTTAATAGAGTTCTTGAAACTCTAGTCATAGCACTGAGGCTAGTAAAGGAAATTTCAGACACACAAATAGGAAACAGACAAGTCAAATTATCGCTGCTTGTGCCATGATCCTATGTCCAGAAGACTCCAAAACTCCATCAGAAGCCTCTGGAGCTGATAAACAAATTTAGCAAAGCAGCAGGATACAAGATCAGCATAGTGAAATCAATAGCTTTTCTATACTTGAATAATAAACCAGATAAGAAAGAAATCAGGAAAACTATTTTATTCACAATGACCTCAAAAATTTTGGGAAGGGGGATATATGTAATCCAGCTGCATGAAATGAAATAAAATTAATTCAAACCCCTATTCCTCACCCTGAATAAAACTCAACTCAAAGTGGATCAGAAACTTAAGTACTATAATAGAAACCCTGTGCCTAAAAGCAGAAAAAGTAGGTGCAAATCTTCAACATCTTGGCCTACAATATGACTTTCTTACTGATATCCCTAAAGAACAAAAAGTAAAATCAAATCAACAAATGGGATGGATTCAAACAAAAAAGCTTCTTCACACCAAAGGCAACAATAACACAATGAGAGAATCTACAGAATGGGACAAAATCTTTACCACATGATCCTCAGATAGAGTAATAATCTCCAGGATACATAAAGAACTCAAAAAAACTTAATACCAAAAAATAACAAATAACCCAGTCAATAAATGGGCAAAGGAATTAAACAGGCACATCACATAAGAAAAAGTACAATCAATCACAAATACATGAAAAAAATTTTAACATCTTTAGCAATTAGAGAAATGAAAATCAAAGCTTCTCTAAGATTTTGTCTCACCTCAGTCAAAATGGCAATTATCAAGTACACAAGAAACAATTGACATCGGCAAGGATGTGAAGAAAAAGATATACTCAGACATTCCTTGTGGGAATGAAAGTTGGTGCAACTGTTGTGGAAAGTGGTATGGAGATACCTCAGAAAACCTGGAATGGAACCATCATTTGACCAACTTATCTCACTCCTTGTTTTACACCCAAAGACTTAAAATCAGCATATTACATTGATACATCCACACCAATGTTTATAGCAGCTCAACTCAAAATACCTAAACTTGGAATGAACCTAAGTGCCTTTCAACAGATGAATGGATAAAGAAAATAAGGTGTGGGATTCTACAACATGTACAAGTAGAAATATGAGAAATTATACTCCATCTATGATGATGCATAAAGTACATTAAATGTCACATATAACCAATTAAAACAAATTTTTAAAAAGTTTCTGCCCAAAAAAGGAAAGAAGCATGAGGAAAGAGCCTACACAATGTAAGAAAATACTTGCCATCTACTCCTCTGATAAAAAATTAATAACAGAATATATAAAGTACTAAAAAAACTTAATACTAAAATATGCAAATAACCTAATCAATAAATGGGCAAAATAACTAAACAGACATTTCTCAAAAGAAAAAATACAAATAGCCAACAAATACAAGAAAAAATGTTCAATATTTCCAACAATCAGGGAAATGCAAATAAAAAGTCATTGAAATTTCATCTCAATCCATTGAGAATGGCAATTATCAGGAATACAAATTAATAAATGCTGAGGAGGAAGTGGGGAGAAAATGTAAACTCATATACTGTTGATTGGTTATATATTAGTAAGTGTACTCGGGAAAGCACTTTGGAGAATTCCCAACAGACTAGAAGTGGAACGACCACATGATCCAGCTATTTCATGTCTTTGTATTTATTCATAAAGAACTAAAGTCAGCATACTATAGTGATACAGGGGCCTCAATGTTTAGAGCAGTGCCATTCACAATAGTCAAGTTATGAAACCAGCCCACGTGCCTATCAACAGATAAAGAAAATGTGGTGTATAGACACATGGAATTTACTCAGCCACTAAGAAGAAAAAAAAAATTGTGGCATTTGCCAGTAAGTAGGTGGAACTGGAGAACATCATGCTAAGTAAAATAAACCAGGCTCATCAAGTTAAGGGTTGAATGTTTTCTGTCATGTATCACAAAGAACAAAGTAAGGGGGGAAGAAAGATAGAGGGACACCATGAAAATAAACAGGAGCTAATCAAGTATATTACAGACTTGGGACTAGGAGGAGAGACAGGAAAAGGGAAGAACCATGGAGTGAAATTTACCAAATTATGCTCTGTACATATGTTAATATACCACAGTGAATTTTACTTTCATGTATACCTACCTATAAAGCACAAATCTAACAATACAAAAATATAAGGAACATCAGAAGAATAGAAAAAAATGGGGGAGGGAGAAGAACAGGAAATGAGGAATTAGTGGGGACTGCAATGAAGCAAATTTTGTTCCACACTGTATGATTATCTCAAAATCAACCCATTATTTGTGCACTAATATAAAACATTAAAAATTTACTTTTCATTTTTGCACCTAACTTAAAATTATGTTTGATTGGCACGTATAACATAGAGTTTTCTTGCAAAAAACTTTAAGATAATTTTAACTACAACTATAATGCACTAAAAAATAAAAAAAGATAATTTTTAAAAATTCATGTTCATTTGGAAGTTTATAATTTCAGTCAATCTTAGATGGAAGGAAAAATCTGAGATTAAGTCCTAAACTCATCTGAATGTGAAAAAAAGAAAAAAAAACATAAACCAGCTTAAAAAATACTGACTATGCTTGTCTGGAATTTTGGTAATTCTGGGTTATCTAGGAGTAATTGTTAAAAGTAAATAAACTAGATAAATGTGATTGAAATATGTGTTTATAACTGTGTTCTTTATGTACAGTCTATGTAATGTGACAAATATAAAACATGACTTATTTCTAAGAAAATTTAAATACTGAAACATTAGTAGCTAAATAATGTTTTTTTAAATAATTATTTGCTCTTTTTAGATACATGACAGCAAAATACATAGATACATATGTGGAGTATAACTTCCCATTCACTTATGTTTTTTTTTAAATCCTATAAAGAACATATATTTGAGCCTATTAATAAAATGTGTTCTCATCAGTTGTTGGTGTGGGGAAGATGATGGGATTTCATTAATAAGCGAAATGACTTAAACAAAATGTCTAGGGATTAAGGACCATAAGGAGCTATATTTTAATTTTATAACTTCTGAACTAAGCACATTGGTAGAAAGAGTGGGTGAGCTCTCAATCCAAAGATCTATTGCTAGCCTATCATGCACACATCAAGAATCCAGATATCATATAAGATTTTCTGTTAGATGTGAGTAGTTTATGGCAATCCATGAAGAATCCACAGTCAAACGGATGTTCAGAAGGGCTTCCTCTCTTCATCCAACTTGCCTTTCACATGGGACATGGATCTTGAATTCTGTCACCTCAAGGCATCCTGCATTGTTGTCTCTTCTGGGCTTACTCCTGGACACTTTCTCCATTCTGGATGGCTTGATGACCTAAACAAGGAAAACAAAAACTGTTTCTTTCCCTCCATAAGATTGGTCTATGAAGTATCAAGACACATTATAAAGAACTGTAACAATTAAAGACCTTTGGTATTTGACATGCAAAAACCAACAAATTGATCAGTGGGAAATAATACCCACTAATAGAACTCATGTAGCCAAGCATTTGTTTTATGAAACTTATTTTTCAAATTAAGGAGAAAAATAGACAAACTGCTAAATTCTTCTGGGACACTTAGTGAACTATTTGGATCTCAGTAATTTGCTGAGGCTGACCTCAAACTTGTGATCCATCTGCCTCAGCTACCTGAATTGCAGGGATTATAGGCATGTACCTACCATGCCTGACCTCATTATCATTTGGGAGGAAAAAAATCTTTAAACCTTATTCCCCATCCTGAAGCACAGATTCTCTATGCAGTATCAGGGAGTACAGAGATAAATAGTACCCCTGTGTCCTGTGTTCTGAGGAAATGACTACAGAGTAGAGTAGGCATGTGCCAAGATGTAGTAAACACCTTCCTCCACACTTTTTGAGGATAATAATGGGGTGGGAGCAATCTAAACATTTTTAAAAAAATATTAATCACACATTTTATGTCCAGACAATCAAAAGCAGGATTTTGGGTTTGTGTGTGTGTGTGTGTGTGTGTGTGTGTGTGTGTGTGTGTGTGTGTTTGTTGAAGAAATGAATGTGAAATTCAGTGAAGTAAGATGAGGGTGGAAAAGCAGGAAGTGTTCTAATCATAAATGGCACTGGGTATCCACCTGTTGTGATCCTACAGTGAAGGCAAGTTAGGGAAGGGCTTTTGATTGTTTTACATCAGGGAATTGAAAATGACTGTTGTACATTGGATGGAGGTGAGATTGGAAGCAGGGAAAATGAAAGAGTGACAAAGCTCTATATGATGGGAATGAAGGGAAATTTCATCATTCCCTCAAATACAAAGACATATTCTCAGGGCCCATTTAGTGCCAGGGGTAATGCTTAGTGCCAGAGCTACAACAGTCAAGAAGGCAGATGCAGTCTGGGGGCTCTCAGGTTTGGTTCAGTGTAGTTTAGCTGACAGGAAAATCAATATAGGGATTTACAAGGGACAAGTGTCTGTTTTGCATTTATCCTGTGAGTTCTGCGTTCAGGGTATGTGACCAGGAATGACTTCAGGATATTGAATTATCTAAAGGGGCAGGATAATCAGTAGGGTATAAAGACTATGTGGGGCAAATGGAACACCAGAGGATATTTGACCTGACTAAAAATCTTCAAATTCCACCTAAAAATCCAGGAACTTGGAAAACTGAGAAAGGATTAGAAGTTGTAGGCAGTCACAGAACTTTAGTGAGACCCCACCTCAAAAGAAATAAAAGGACTTGGAATGTGGCTTAGTAGCAAAGCACAAAACACCCCTGTGTCCAAGCCCAAGTACTAAATAAATAAAGAAATAAGAAAAGAAACTTCAAATAGTGATGATTAATGATGCTGGTAATTAAATTTTGTACAGACTTTTTGCCCATAGAATATGGGGTTTTACTATATATATAATCTCCTTTGAAAAAGATTTAGGAGGAACAAAGTATAAACTTATAATTGTTAGCTGATTTCTTGGCATCATTATGATTGAGTGAACTAAATGCTGTGGTATGGGAGAATGAGGCAAGCAGCTAAAATTTATGTGGACAAATTTAGTTGATGGGCAATTGTTATCAAGTCTTCTCAACAAAACTCAATGTCCTAGAAGCCAATTTGCTAAGTGATCGCTTTTCCAAATTCTCTCAATTTATAGGGTGTGGTTTTAACACTTTGACAGAAATCTTAAATAGGCTTATTGAACACGTTTACTTTGGGTCATGGAGAAATGAAATGGTACTTTGCTTTGTTTTCCTATTGAGTACTGAAGCCAGGGGCACTTTATCACTGAGCCATAACCCCAATACTTTGTATTTTACTTTTTAAATTTTGAGACATGATCTTGATTAATTGCTGAGGGTCTTGCTAAGTTGCCAGATGGCCTTAAACTTGTGGTCTTCCTGCTTTGGCCTCCTGAATAGTTGTGATTTCAGCTGTGCACCCCTGTGCCATGCAGGAATTATGTCTTTTTAAATGTTCACCTGAATGTTGATGTTTCTGAGCCTGCACTATGCTGTTCACACCTCTATCATCACATGGCTCCAACTACAAGACCTGATGTGTGCTGAGCTCTTACCATGGTGGGAATTTTTAAATTGTTCTTTTTTAGTTTTTGGGTATCATGAATTGAACCCAGAGACACCTTACCACTGAGCCATATCCCCAGCCCAGAGTCAGGTTCTTGTTGAGTTTCTTAGGGCCTCACTAAGCTGCTGAGGCTGACTTTGAACTCAATATCCTCCTGCCTCAATCTCTCAAGACACTGGGATTACAGGCATGTACCACCACTCCTGGCTCCTTGTGGGCATTTGTAACAAGAATGAAGGACTCAGAAAACATGTTCTGAAGGCAAGCTTCATATAAAGAATGTGAAGTAGGATAGCAAATACAAAAGAGATTGGCCAATATGTGTGATAGCTAGTGAAAATTACCCATGAGACTGGGCCATGTGGAGCTGATTCCTTGGGGTGAATCATGGAGTGAGCTCCGAGGAGAGCCTGTCTGGAGCTGAGGAAAGAGTGAGAACAAGGCAGTGAGGGTGTCTGTCCACTAGTTTTGGGAAGCTGCTTGATGGAGGATGGGAGGAAAGGCAACTGGTGTGAATTCATGGTACTGAGAAAAGAAGGAAACAAAGCTGATGGGAACTTTGAATTATTGGGAAACAAGTAAAATCAATCTAAGACCTACCATTTTATTGGATTGATAGAATAATTCAGCAAAATAAAATTCTGAAATAGTTTTTGACACCAATGGGCCAACTACATTTTAAAAATAACAACTTTATAGACAATAAAAAAAAGAAAACTGTTATCTTTGACCTTTAACATTATCTCTTACAAAATATGTACTTATAGTCTAGCTAAGTACATAGACACAAAAATTACTGGAATGGTGGGAATAAGATACCTCCACCCTTTTGCTCCCGATGAGTGAACCAGGGGTCATTAAAACTGAGTTACATCCCGAGTCCTGGATTTGTATCTTGGTCAGGGTCTGACTCCATTGCCAGGCAAACTTTGGGTGCTCTGCCTCAGCCACCTGAGGTGCTGGGTTCTATGTTTGTGGCACTGCAACCACTGTTTTCTTTTTTTTTTTTTTACTTTTTTTTTTCTTCTTTACTTTTTTTTCTTCGTTGAGTGTATAATGAACATGGTCACACCAAAATAAGGTCAGAACTCTTCAAAAGCTGGTTTGGTTTTCTATGATGATTAAAAATGCTTGACCACTATGAAAATGTACAAAAATATGAAATGAAAGTGAAAAAATGAAAACTGTCTTTTTAAAAGTACTTTGAAGAAGAAAAAACAAAGAACCATTCTGTGTTGCAAATTCACATTGAGGTCTCGTTGAGTGGAGGGAGAGCTCACGTCATCTGTCAATGGTGCTGACCAAAGTGGGCAGGTGGGACTTTCTACTGGAAAATGACCAGTTGAGATTGAGATAGGGAGTAAAGGATGACTAGGTCACATGACATTTAAAAACATCTTAACTTTTCATTGTTTCTCTCCTTGTTTTCTTTTTCTTTTTCTTTGGTGCTGGGGACTGAACCCAGTGGTCTTGTTTACCACTGAGCTTCATCCCTGGTTCTATTCATTTTCTATTTTGAGGCAGGGTCTCACTATACTACTGAGTCTAGCTAAAATGCTGAGGCTGAGGCTCCAATTTGTGATCCTCCTTCCTCAGCTGCCTGCCTGTGTTGCTGGGATTACAGTCCGGTGCCACCATGCCTGGCTTCGTTTTTCTTTCCTTGCTGTCTTGGCATTGGTATCAACATTGCCATACACATACACATGCCTTCAGCTGCCTGTTTGCCATAGGCACCACAGCCTCCTCCTTGACATCCCCATCCCCTTCCTCACCACCACCTTCCTGCCCTTCTTCAGCTACTTCATTGTCTGCCTGGCCTCCTGTTCCCCATCATCCTCATTAGCATTACCATTGGCAGGGGCGGTTCCATTCTGACTCTGCCACAATTTCCTTTTTCTCACTGAAGTCCTTGGTGGTGATCTCAGAGCTGGTGCACATGGCTGTATTTCACATGGTGGGAAAGTCATGATTCCATGCAGAGGGTCCAAAAAGAAAACATGAGACTTAGATTTTGGAGTCAGACCTGAGTCCAAGAGTAAAGAAGGCCATCAGCAGAGGAGGCTGTGGCTAGGGGGAGTGGAATCCTAGAATAATGCCAATGGATTTGGAGCTGCTGGTGGCTCAACCCAATTTTGGTTTGCTCTACTCCCTCAGTTGCTAATCTTTTTAAAGCCTTCTCTTTCCCAAAATATTCCGCCACATACTCTAAATCACCTTTATTGTCTCACATGACAGGTTGAGTTGCTCAAGCAGAAAGCACAGGACCCATCTGCAGTCATACCCCACGAAATGACCTCCATGAATTTATTTGCCCATCAATCTGTTCCTTGTGCCTTTTCTTCATTTTAGATGCAGAGATACCATCTATCCTGGGATCAAGTTAGAAAACCACATTCCTCTCCCCTGCCCTTTAAAATTTATCTTCTGTAGTGCTGCCATTAACTTGCCCAGTTGCAAACTTATTTTATTTATTTATTTAGGTACTAGGAGTTGAACCCAGAATCATTCAACCAGTGAGATGCAAATCAGCTCCCTTTTATATTCTATTTAGTGATATGGTGCCACTACATTGCTTAGGACTCTGCTACATTATGGAAGTTGGCTTTGAACTTGTGATTCTTCTGCCTCAGAGCCCTCTGGGATTACAGGTTGCACCACCATGCTTGGCAAACCTTATTTTTCTCTGATTTATCTTGTTGTAGTCAATCTCCTCAGAGTTTGACATCAGGTAATTTAGTTAATCACTTTGAGCTTCAGGACTCATCTATATAATCATGTATATCCCCATAGGGCTGCTAGGAAATAATGTGGGAAAAATCAGTTCCAGCTGCAGAATTAGCCTTCAAACATTTGGAGGTTCAATCCCCAGGAAGAAAAAAGAAAAAAAAAAGTCATTTGTTTCAATAGAAAGAGAGGCAGGCAGATTACTCTGATTCAGAAGAATGAGAAACAACTGTTAATCATGGGTTGCATTCTCTACACCTGAAGTACAAAAAAAAAATCTTCAAAGTATTATTACCTCCTTTCCACATGTGGGAAAGTACAAAGTCCCAGAGCTGTGAAGAAAATTCAAAGGCCTGCAGTTTCCCCATTTGTGAAATGAAGATTTTTGCTCTCTATCACAGGACTCTATGAAGAACAAGATGAATTAAGCAGGCTCTGTGGTGCATACTTGTAATTCCATACCTGTAATTTTGCGGCTGAATCAGGAGGATTGCAAATTGGATGGCAGAACTCTAACTCAAAAAAAAAAATCCTGAGGGATGTGGCTCATTGGTAGAGTGTCTCTGAGTTCAATCCACAGTACTGACAAGAAAAAAATATGTATCTATTGTTATTTTTTTGACCACTGATCTAAAGATCATAAAACATAAGTGTTATGTCTTATAATGTTCCTATTGTTCCTATGTGCTTATTCAATTTCAATCTGTACCCTCTTTTGCTTCTGAGCTCAGAACTCCATAATCAATACCCTATCAAGTGTTGCAACTCATCTTTGAGTAAAGAATGATGAGAGTGTGATAGAGGAGCACAAGGGTTTAGGTTCAAGATCAGGGACATACTATGGCTTAAATTTATGTGTTCCATTGAACTCAAGTCCAGGTGGGGAAAAATGAGTACGCTATGGCGGGGGGGTGGGGGTAGGGGGCATCAGGGGGTGCTGGGGTTGTGGCTCAGAGGTAGAGCGCTGGCCTCAGCACTGCATAAAAATAAAGATATTGTGTTCACCTGAAACTAAAAAATAAGTACTAAAAAATATACCCTACCTTATATAGATGTTATACGGATTAAATCTGATGAGTTTCAGTGGGTGCTCAATGAATGGAAGGTAGGATTTCCTGAGGTAGGTGTTAGGTTAAACATAATCAGATGTGTCTAGGGTGGGTTGCAGGCTAGGGCGGGACCAATTGTGCTGGCCATGCCTCATTGGGTGGGCTGCTTGTGTCTATCAGGGGCCAGGCCATCTGAGGGCGTGCCTTGGGCGGGCTGTATTAATGGATGCTGCTCCACAGTTGCTCACTTTACCATGGAGAAAGCCTAGGAGCAGAGATTCAACATGACTTCTAAAGGTGAGGTTCTTTGGTGGAGGATTAAGATGTGTTTTTTCATGGCAGGCTGTGGACTGAATGAGCTAATGTTGGGGAGTGGGGGTTTTTCAGCTGCCTTCTTCTTTCCCTTCTCCCCCTTCTCCCGTCTTTCCCTTCTCCCCCTTCTCCCCATTCTCCCTTCTCTCCCTTCCCCCTTCTCCCTTCTCCCCCTTCTCCCTTCTCCCCCTTCTCCCTTCTCCCCCTTCTCCCCCTTCTTCCCCTTCTCCCTTCTCCCCCTTCTCCCTCGCCCCCATCTCTCCCTTCCTTCTCCCTTCTTTCTTCTCCCTCCCTCCTCCCTCCTCCCTTCTCCCGTCTCCCCCCCGTCTCCCCTCCCCCGTCTCCCCCTTCTCCCCTCCCCCGTCTCCCCCTTCTCCCTTCCCCCGTCTCCTCCTTCTCCCTTCCCCCGTCTCCCCTTTCTCCCCCCTCCCCCTTTCTGCCCCCTCCCCCCTCCCCCTTTCTGCCCCCTTCTCTCCCTTCTCCCCCTTCTCCCCCTTCTCCCTCGCCCCCATCTCTCCTTTCCTTCTCCCTTCTTTCTTCTCCCTCCCTTCTCCCTTCTCCCTTCTCCCTCCCTTCTCCCTTCTCCCTTCTCCCGTCTCCCTTCTCCCCCTTCTCCCCTCCCCCGTCTCCCCTCCCCCGTCTCCCCCTTCTCCCTTCCCCCGTCTCCCCTTTCTCCCCCTCCCCCTTTCTCCACCCTTCCCCCTTTCTCCCCCCTCTCCCTTTCTCCCCCTTCTCTCCCTTCGCCCCCTTCTCTCCCTTCGCCCCCACGGGTGCCCTGTCTCTCCCCCACTATCCCCCCGTTTTCCCCATTTACCCCATCTCCCCCCTCTCCCTCCCATCTCCCCCTGTTCCCCATCTCCCCCACCTGTCTCTCTCCCCCACCCTTCCCCCATCTCTTCCCCCTATCTATTCCCCCCTATCTATCCCCCCCTGTCTCTTCCCCCCTGTCTCTTCCCCCCTGTCTCTTCCCCCCTGTCTCTCCTCACCCCCTGTCTCTCCTCACCCCATGCCTCTTCCCCCCTGTCTCTCCTCACCCCTGTCTCTTCCCCCCGTCTCTCCCCACCCCCTGTCTCTTCCCCCCTGTCTCTCCCCACCCCCTGTCTCTTCCCCCCTGTCTCTCCCCACCCCCTGTCTCTTCCCCCCTGTCTCTCCCCACCTCCTGTCTCTTCCCCCCTGTCTCTCCCCACCCCCTGTCTCTTCCCCCCTGTCTCTCCCCACCCCCTGTCTCTTCCCCCCTGTCTCTCCCCACCCCCTGTCTCTTCCCCCCGTCTCTCCCCACCCCGTCTCTTCCCCCCTGTCTCTCCCCACCCCCTGTCTCTTTCCCCCTGTCTCTCCCCACCCCCTGTCTCTTCCCCCCTGTCTCTCCCCACCCCCTGTCTCTTCCCCCCTGTCTCTCCCCACCCCCTGTCTCTTCCCCCCTGTCTCTCCCCACCCCCTGTCTCTTCCCCCCTGTCTCTCCCCACCCCCTGTCTCTTCCCCCCTGTCTCTCCCCACCCCCTGTCTCTTGTCTCTTCCCCCCTGTCTCTCCCCACCCCCTAACTCCTGCCGCGTCTCTCCCGCCGCGTCTCTCCCGCCCTTCCGCCCCCCCCCCCCCCCCCCCCCGCCTGGGTCTCTCCCGCCCTTCCGCCGCCCCCCCACCCCCGTCTCTCTCCCCCCCCTCTCTCCGGCCCTTCCGGGGCCCCCCCCCCCCGTCTCTCCCGCCCTTCTGCCCCCCCCCCCTGGGTCTCTCCCGCCCTTCCGCCCCCCCAGTCTTCTCTCCCCCTCCTTCCTTTTTTTTTTTTTTTGTTTGGTCCTAAGGATTCAACCCAAGGCCTTTTGTAGAGGAGCACTCTACCAACTGAGCTATATCCCAAGCCCCATTTTTTAATGGGCGGGTTTGGGAGCCAGGGATAGTCCTTGTTACTGACAGAATTTTCTATGGCTGCTGCACAGTGGAACTGGGGAGCATGGCTACTCCAAAGCCTTTTATATTTAAAAACTAGCTCCTGGTTACATTACGTAAAAGGGATTTCTTAGAGATATATGGAAGTATTTTCAGGGCAACTATGTTTGAGATTCCCATTAAATCAATGAAGGGAAATGCCAAGGAGATGAGGCAAATGATAAGGTGGATCAAATAAAATAGCCAAGAGCTGCTCGGTGTTAAGGTGGAGGGATAATTTATGTTATTTTCTTCTTTCCTGTGAGTTAAAAAGTGGGCTGGTTGCCATGATATGAACCTGTGATCCAGACACCACAGAGGCTGTGGCACGAGGATCCTGGCTTCATGGCGAACCCAGGTGTTTTAAAAGTTAATGGGGGTGAAGGCAGTAAAAGGCTGGGGAAAAATATAAATAAATAAAAATTAGCTAAATAGGCTAGGGGAGGGGGGTGGTTCAATAGTAGAATGCTTGCTCAGCATTTTAGGTCTGCAAATGTGAGGCAGTCGGAGGTCCTGGGTTCCATCTGGCTACTTTCCCATCAAAAAATTAAAAAGTAAAGAAACACATGGGTAGAGCTTAATGGTGGGGTGTTGCCTAGCAAGCCCAGGTTAAGGATTCCATTTCCAGAATCCCAAGGCAGGGAGGGCTGAGAAACTACATTGCAAGAATTTTATGAGTGGACCTGGGGACTGTTTTTCAAGTACATAATTTTTTTAATCTACTGTAAAATTCAGAAATAAATTGGAACTTTTGAAACCTAGGATAATGGAAGAGATTTTTGCATGCGAGCTTTTTGAGGAAGTGCACTTACAAAAGTCTTGATTTTGGTTCTAATTTCTTTTTTCAGATGAGCCCTAGTTCAGAGGCGAAGGTTATAGGGTCAGCTGTAGCTGTCTTGCAACTTACACATGACCTTCCTTCCCAGCTGTACAGAGTAGACCCAGGAGTCCACTGGCCACATGGACATAGAAGGAAAAACATGCATCTAAGGGCCCCCCAAACAGTGATAACTCAATGGCAGTCACTGTGGGATGTGAATCTGCCATGGATCTCTGGTAAGCAGGTGGCAGAGTCCTGCTTCTAACCATGGAGCTAGAGTGATTCAAAGTACTATCTCTTTTATTGCTCCTCCTCCTACTGAGCTTTCTTTTGAAAAATCTCAAGTCTTTCAAATATTTTGAATCAAGCACTTTTGTTTTTCAGAAAATCTAAGCGTTTTTATATGAGTTATGGGGTAGGGTGTGTGATAAAAGAGACCAGAAGCTTCCCTAGAATCTTGGTGGAGCTCATCTGAACACCCCAAGTGTGATTTTGCTGTGAATAGTGTTTTGTTTTGTTTTTAATTGTAAATCACCACATAGGTGTTGTTTCTAAACATGGGGAACTTGCAATCTCATGGCTAGTTCCTCCTGCTGTGCATCTAAGATGGTTCTCTAGGACAAGAGGTTGAAAAGTGGTCCTGCATGTGAAACGTGGGGGAAACTTTCTGTCTCCTGGGTCCTATTATTAAAAGCATTGCTTCCTTTACTCTTAACAGCCCCTCCTAGAGAGGGAGAAGCTTCAAATGTACTCTGCAGAGTTCACTGTCATGACTAAATACTGTGTTCAATTTATTTTTGTAAAGGAAATTGCACTTTGCTCCATAAGACAGAACACAGAACGCCTGTATTTTAGGGACAACTGTATATCTCATTAAAAATATGTCCAAAAAGAAAAAGAAGCAATTCCAATCAGGCATTGCTTATGGTGAGGGTTGTTTCTGAGAAATGTATAGGAGATTTTTGTTGTGTGGACGTCATAGAGTGCACTTACATAAACTAATATAACTCTGATGTCAATCTTCACTTGATGATATGCTCTGTGGCATGACCATCATATATCCAGTCCATCCTTCACCACAGCATTGTTACTTGGTGCATGACTAAGAGTAAAATAGCTCTGGGTTCAGTCCAACTTGAATGAAGTCTATGATGAACCCCCTGAAGTTGCTGTGTGAAAAACTTAAGCTCCATGGAACAGCATTGTGAGCTGTGGTCTTTAAGGCCAGGGAGGCTCCATCCCCAGAGTGAATTAACTCTGTTATGTGGAGTGGGTTAGTTATCACAGAAGTGGCTTTGGTGTAAAGGTGAACTAGGTTTGTCTGAAGTGTATAGATTCAGGTCTTCTCTTTTGAGACAATTTCCTTGCTTTTATAAAAATTTTAATAAAACATCATGTACAATTTACCCTCACCACCATTTTTAAATGTACACATCTGTGGCATCACGTACATGACATTGTCCTGTAACAATTACCAGCAACTGTCCACAGAGCTCTTTTCATCTTGTAGAACTGATTCTTTGTAATGCCTCAATGTCCCCTCCACAGCCCCTGAGGACTATCATTGTATGTCTCTGACTTTGACTACTCTAGGTACCTCATACAAATGATACTGCTGGATAGCAGAGTTCTTTTTTGTGTGTGAGCACGAACCATATTTTTTGTCTCAATCACTACACCATTTTGTCTTCCCACCAACAGTGCATCAGGGGTTCCAGTTCCTCTGCTCCTCCTCTGCAGCTGTTTTGTTTTGGTTATTTGGTTTGGGGATGGTAGCTGTCCTAACGGGAGTGAGGTGTTATTTTACTGTGGATGTGAATTTGGTTTCCCTAATGATTGGTAATGTTGACCATCTTTTCACATGCTTAATGAAAATGTTTATCTTCAGAGAAATATATATTCCAATCCCGTGCCCAGTTTAAAATGGAGTTCTGTGTAAGTTGCTGCTCTCTGTCTTGAGATCAACACTGTCAGATGTGACTTCCAAAGAGATTCTCCTATTCCACAGATTGTTCTTGCCTTTTCTTCATGTGACCTTTCATGCCACAGTTCATTATTTAGATGTAGTCCAGATTCTTGTGTATGTGATTTTGGTGACATATCTAAGAAATCAATGCCAAATTCAATGTCATGAATCTTTCCCCCAAGTTTTCTTTCAGAAGGTTTTATGCTTTTCTAGCTTTATTTTATTTCAATTTTGAGTGAATTTTTCCCTATGGGGCGAAAGGTCCAACTTGATGCTTTCATGTGGATATCTGGTTTTCCAAGCACCATTTGTAAAATCCTGCATATTTTTTCTTTTGAATCAGAAATAAGTGTTCCATTTTTGTTTTCTATGGAAGAATGGATGCCTTTCAAGTGGATTAGTTCACCCAGAGAGGAGGGGAGGACAGAAACGGGGAGGGCCTATTAATCAAACATTTTTATACATGTTTGAGCTTTTCACTACAGAATCCCATTATTTTGTACAATGAACAATGCACTAGTAGCAGTGAACAGGGATGCAATGCATGTCATTGTAGTGACTCCTGGAGCCTAAGGCAGAAGGATCTCAAGTTTGAGGCCATTGTGTGGGAAGGACCCTCTCTCAAAATGAAAACAAAAAGGACTGGGATGAAGCTCTGTGGTAAAGCCACTAGGAAAGCTGCTGGGTTTATCCCATACCCTTCTGAAAAATACCTAAAGACCAAGCCAATGAAGGGAGGAGGAGGAGGAGGGGGAGGAGGAGGGGGAGGAGGAGGAGGTGGAGGGGGAGGGGGAGGAGGAGGAGGTGGAGGTGGAGGGGGAGGAGGGACAACGACTATTTTTCTTGTTTGTATATATTACAGGTGTTTGTGTGTGTGTGTGTGTGTGTGTGTGTGTGTGTGTGTGTGTTTTCCTCCCTCCATTGTTCTACTGCTTTGACTTGAGTTTTCTCTTTTCTCTTTGGTAGTAACATGTTTTGACTTCCTTGTCATTTCCTTTTGTGTCAATTGTGTAGCTCTTTTTCTTAGTATAAAGAACATCAAATTTACAATATTTTCATGTTATTACTAACTTCAGTCTCATAAAATCTCTATTTTTTTACAGTGGTATCCCACACTTTATGTTCTCACTTTTCTTTTTTTATTTTGTTGTTGTGCTGAGATTGAATGCAAGGATGCTCTACCACTGAACTACATGTCCAGCCTTTTTGCTTTTTCTATTTTGAGTGTTAACCAGTAGAAAAGTGTTTACCTAGCATACCCTAGGCCCTGGCTTCAATCCTCACTACCACTAAACAAACCAACCCTCCATACAAACTCTTGACAGCCCATTGGAGAGGGGTTAGAAAAGGGTCATGTAAACATGCTCCACAAACTTTAAGTATTACTTATTTGATTGCTATTTTAAATGGTAAGCTCACTTTGCGTTTTTTCTCTGTATTATGAAGTTCAAAGTGGTCATAAAAATCAATACTTGTCCCATAGCAATGTTTGCTCCCTATTTTATTTAATCTTATTTCTCCCCTACTCCTCCACCAACCACTTAAACTGTGAGGTATGAGATTGATGTGAGCTGGTTTATGGTACTTTCACAATTACTATTATGACTGAGCATTTTGCATTTTTCTTCTTCCTATTTTTAAATTTTTGTCACACTAAAATCCTTTCCTACCTTGTAGAATATAATCTCATGTCATCTTTATATTTTTAAAGATAGGCCCTTAAATCCTCCCCCCTTTTTTAATGAATAAGGTGTGAGGCACAGCTCCACCTTTTAAAAATCTTGGTCAACAAAAAAATATTTTCTTTCTCTGGATGCCTCTAGTATTCCTCAATTCTTCTTTCTGTTACCATATTTTTTTTCAATGTCTTCAGTTGAAAATCGTCATGAGGAAGTAGGAGAAGCAAAACAGGAAAGTGGAAAAAGAGAACTGTGGTGCACATTATAAAACATGATTTGGAGATTGTTAATTTATCATTTGAACAGAATATGTACCTGGATTTTTCCGTCAGGGAGGAACTGACCAAACAAATGCATTGCCACATATGTGAAATCAAGGTAAGTCAAAAGTCCAAAAGTTACATGAACATATCTTTCTGTAGATGATACAAGAAATACAAAGAATTTTTTAAAAACTTTCATGCCATTTCTTCAATAGGACAGTGTTCATAATTGTCATGTATTCATTTCAGTGTGGATATGAATGTATAGTATGACTTTTATGGAAAAATCAATTATTGTGAGGCATGTTTGTGAGTAGGCACCAATTAAGATGCTCTTGTACTTATCCAGGATAGAAACTGCAGGTTTTGATCAGGGTGCTAGCTGTGGAATTCTACGGAATTAGGAAGATGGAATATTTTAAAGGTAGTTTGCAGAGATGTTGAGTGCTCAATGAGAGGAGTTAAGGGTGCCTCTAAAATTTTGTCCTGAACAGTTTTATGCCAGGGGAAAGCAATTATTTTGTTTGTGTCTCACTCAGGGCACCTCCTATATTAGTAGGTACTTAGCCATTTGTTAGGTGAGCCAATATTTTGGGGGGGGAATTTCTTATATGGTTATTTTTGTAAATCACTGTTACAGTTGCACAAAATTTTACTACACTAGGATTGCCCTAATATACACTGAAGTAGGTTTCTATATCTATATCTATATATCTATATCTATACATCTATATCTATATATATCTCTATCTATATCTATCTATCTATCTATCTATCTATATATATATATATATATATATATATATTCTGTCATTATCTATGGTTCATTGAATGTTTTGGTTTCTTGATAGTAGAACATTTTCTTAGAGGAAATGAAATATAAGAACAGTATTGGAACATAAATGAATAGCAAATACTATGTAAGCATGAAGTTATTGTTTTATAAATTTTCATGAATCAGAAATATTTTAAAGTTCTTGAAAAGCAATGATACTATATAAATAAGTAGAAAATCTGAACAAGATAATGACTGGAGAGGAATGTGAATTGAAATGAGGTACATGTGCTTAGAGAAGGCCCATGTGATCAGGAAGCGAGCATGGTTGGGGAGAGGACCCCAGTAGGTCTGAATGTGAGACAGGGAGCACCTGCCTCTTGGTTTAGTCATTATGTAACCTATCTGCCACCTGGGTCTGTTATCACTGAAAAATTATAGATACTTGTACCCCATCTTTCTGTGTACAATTATATTGGGAAGATAAAATGAGAGCATGTGGCACCCAACCTGCATGCCCAGGTGACTGTCAGAATACTCTGGATTAACAAACAGGGCTCTCAGCTCACTGCAGGAGCCTCAAGGAGTTCTTGAAGTTGCAGAAGCTGAACCTGTGGCTTCAGTTTAAGTTCTGTTTCAGTGAGAACCTGGGCTGCTCTCTACCAACTTGCTGTCCATCTAACACAAAAGGTAGCCCATTTAGGAGGGTGGAGGTATCCAAATAAATTTTTGTCAGGGAAAGATTCTGCCAAGAATGTGAATTGGAAATGGAATGCACAGCAACAGGCACATTCACTGTGAGCACAGTGGGAGTTGAGGGCTGGGGGAGATTTTTAAAGTTAAAAGTAAAAAGAGCTACAACACATATTTCCAAAAATGAGAATTGGCAACTGTGGTAAAGAACAAGGGAGATGTGAGTCCAAAGTTAAACAGACAGTTTCTGGAAACACATCCCTGCAGAAGTCTGTCCTAAAAGGCTGAATTCCAGCAGACTCTTGTAAATTCTTGTCCAGCAATGCTGGCTGAGATGTCTTCCTTCATAATGTCTTGGCTTGGTTTGTTGGTTTGCTGGTGAGGGTGAACACACATGAAAATCCATTGTGATGCCAATGACACTGTCAAATTTCAGAGGACCCAGGCTGTCCTGGCAGGGTATAATATCCTGAAGATTCTGTTCTGGTTCAGGGAGAGCAGCAGCCTGCAGACCCCTCCATACAAAGTCACTTTAGAGGATCTTATTTCCAAGGTGGAGATAATTTGTGAGACGGGGCTGTGCAAGATGGATCTAGCTAGAGCACACATTGGTTTGAATCTGGCAAGTGCTGTCTTTGTGCCTGTTGCTGTGGTAGTGGCTGCATGAGTCCAACTTTCTCCAGACGACTACAAGAGGCACGGTCAGGGATCTACCACTAGTGGATACTGCTACCCATCCAGAAGACACTGAGAGTTCAGGAAGCTGTGAGGAAAGGGGGTGTCAGCTGGGATAAAGGGGGGCTGTATGAAGGATAGGGGGAGTTTTTTTAATTATTATTTTTTTTAATTTTGAATGGCATTTGGGATTTTTTAAAATTGTTTTTCTTTGTTTTTGTTGTTTTCATGGAAGTTTTCTCCACTGACCACCTTTATGTGCAGATTCAAGAGAGTCTTAGCTCTGACCCTGAGGGGATGATTATAGGATGACTTCTGACTATAGCTGTCTAAAACCGCATGCCAAGTACTTCAGGTCAAATTTCAGCCAAGTCATCAAATTGTTCATAACCCTCACCCAGATCTGCTCAGTTTGGGACCTGGGCTACTCTCTAGCCCATTCCTGTCCATCTAACACAGAAGACACTGAAACAAAACTCATCTCCATTTGTGGAGGAGATGCACACTGAATCTGAGGACTTGAGTTTTCTCCATTCTTTTGACAACCTGCATCCTGGTCTTGTTGAAGGGAGGAAACCTGCTGCCCAAAGTTGTCATGCTTCTGACACATTAGAAGTGGGTCCTGAACTGGCAGCTTCTCTTGGTAATTCTGGAGCTGTTGCAGCTGTGGATTATAATATCCACAGTCACTCTGATGCTGTGCTTCACACAGATCAGAGAGCTCCATGTCCTGCTGCTGCTGCTGCTGCATCTTTCCCTGCACACTATCAACGCAGGGCAAAAGCAAGTCATCAAATAGCTCATACCCCTCACCCCAGACCTGCTGATTTGGGGTCCTGGGCTGCTCTCTAGCAAATGACTGACCATCTAACACAAAATTCTCTGGGAGAAAACTCATGTGCATTTGCAGAGAAGATGCACATTGAATCTGAGGACTTGAGTCTTCTCCATTCTTTTGACAACCTGCATTGTGCTCTTTTGAAGGGAGGGCAACTGCTGCCCTAAGTCAGCCTGCTTCTTAGACATTAGAAGTGGGCCCTGAACTGGCGGCTTCTCTTGGTAATTCTGGGGCTGTTGCAGCTGTGGATTATAATAAATCCAGTCACTCTGCTGCTGTCCTTCACACAAACCAGAGAGCTGCTGGTCCTGTGCTGCTGCATCTTTCCCTGCACACTGTCAACATAGGGCAAAGGCAAGCACATGCTTTGCTGTCATTCCCCTGTTGGGATCATGGCCCTCTCAAAATGCTGCACAGGTGAAGCAGGATGACTATACATGGTTTGACTGAAGCTGGAAGAAGGTCCACTTCCTCTGGCCTCTTGAACCAGTGAAGTACAACTTGGTTCCATTCTAATGCCTGTGAACAGAGTCATATGAGCCATTCTCTTCATTGGGAAGTCTCCATTTCTCCACAGGAAAGTAGCCCGTTTTTCCCTCTGGAGACTGCTGGAGGCAAGAAGGCTGTGCAGTGGCTCTGTTGTCATATTGCATCTGGGCCTCCTGGTGACCTAAAACAGAATGATGCCCTTGGACAAGAAAATCGTGTCATCTCCTGGCAAGAGATGCTGTTTCTCTAAGTCATAGTCTGGATCTTTTTTTAAATTTGGTTTCAAAATAAAAGAAATTCTCAATAATATATTTTATAGTGAAGCTTATTTTCAGCATTATCACTGATTTGCTCATTGACCTGGAGTAGACACAAAAAGGCAATCCATCCTGGGCTTAACCTGCAGAATAACCTCCATGATTATGTATAGTTAAAATTCCAAACCCCCAACTCTTTCCAGAATCGGCTCAAACCCTTCTGTCCATGTGAACACAGGCTTTTCAGTCTCCCAGAAACCTATTTGCAACCTAGGAGAGCACCAGGTGTCCTGCACACTTTCCCACAGCCTCTTGATTTTTTTTTTCCCAAGTGGCCCCATCAACACCCATTCATGACTCCATGTCCTGTAAGATTATTCATAAATTTGTTGAATTTAAAAGCCATAAACAGAAGAAGCAAAAGTTTGTCAAAACTGGACAGTGCATTATAGATGTGATCCTAACAAACACATAGAACAACTCTAGTCAACATTTTTTCTCCTGCATCAATTGAGGATAATTGCAATGCCAGACATAGTCCCCAAAGCTTTCAGGTATGTGTTTAAAAATGACAAAATGCTTTTTAGACTATGTAACTTAATTAGTTAGGGTTGTAGAGGCACACAGTCAAGAGTGTCTGGAAGCCTTTGGATATTTGATCACTGCTGAAACCCATCTCCAAACCAGAATGAATTTAGGTTAACATCTAGAAAACTCTTTGATCTACACTTAGGAGATTTAAAATTGTAACTATACACAACAAAATTGGTACCTCTAAACACATGCTTTCATTTTCCCTTCCAACATAATTAGACATTAAGAAAATCAGATGTGAGCATCCATAATTTGTCAGCAGGTTGGTTTAAAATTATGAGACCAAAAGGCAGATGCTCCCCTTCTCATATTTAGACCTCTAAGGATCCTCTTCCGGACAATGATTGCTTCTGCGTCACATGGGCTTATTCTAAACAGTTGCACTGCTTTTCAAACAATTTCCTCTCCCAGTCATCATCTGGTTATGATTTTCTACTTCTTTGTATAGCATCATTGACTTGCAGGATGTTTGAAATGTTTCCAGTTCATGCAACTTTTGAAATACAATAACTACATAGCTGGCAGAGAATTTGCTATTTTATTTTTCAACACTGTTATTACATTCCCTTATTTTCTCTAAGAAAATGTTCTAGTCTCAAGCAACAAATATTTTCAGTAACCAATGGATATTGATAGAAGAGAGATGCAAACCCAGTTCACTCTACCCTAGGGAAATCCCAATACAGTAAAGTTTGTGAAGCTTAAAAAATAAGCCACAAAAATCATCAGAAATTCCCAAAACAAAATATTGGCTCATGTCCCAAATGGCTACAAAGTATCTACAAATGCTATGAGGTGTCACATGTGGGACATAATTGAACCAAGTCCTTTCTCCTGCACCTGGGGTGATCACCTCCTGGCAGTTAGATTGGAACATCATACAAAGTAAATCACAACTAAAAACCTCTAATGTCTCTGCCAAAAAACAAATCAGAATAAATTGAAGTGCCATCCTTAACTCTTCTCACAGAATATTCTACATCTTTGCAAACTATTCTTCTGACCTTTAAAATATCCAGTCTTCACAATTTTCCATAATTCCATAGCCAGCACCATGATCAAAAACTGGCACAGTTCCAATTCTGAATACTTACTGAGCATGTTAATGGTGCCTATTTCCAAAATTGCCTCATAGTTCTTGATTTTTTTCATAAAAGTAACATCATAAATTCACACCACACTGAAATGAATCTGACAGGATCAACAATATCCTTTGTAAAGAAATGACAGGGGACATTTTCAAACAATCTTTGCATTTTCTGTATTATATACAAAAAGATATGTTCATGTAAGTTTTCCAAATTATGACTTGCATTATTTGAACTTATGGGGCTAAGCATTTGCTTGGCCAGCTCTTCCCGAATCCCCAAATCTGGGTAGGAATTCTGTTCAAATGATCGATTAAGAATCTCCAAGTAATGTTTTGTAAATGTGTGTCATGGTTTTCCTATTCCTCTTTCCTGTTTTGTTTCTCCTACTTCCTTAGGACTATCTTCAACTGAAGATGCCAAAAGTATAGAAACGGAAAGAAAAATATTGAGGATTGCCAGTAGCATTCAAAGGAAAAAATATTTGTTCACCAAGATTTTTATAATGTAGAGCTCTGCCTCACACTTATTCATATTAATAACACCAAAAATGGATTAACTGCTGATCCATAAAAATATGAGGAAAACATGAGATTATGATCTGCATAGATTTTTAGTCTTACCAAAATTCAAAATATACAAATAGAGACAATAAATAAAAAAATGCTCATTCATAAAAAATGAGGAAATACAGATAAACCAGCTCAAATCAATCTGATAACCAACACTGTAAATTGTTGGTGGAATAGTAGGGAAGGAATAAGGTTATAAAACTAGGAAGGAAGCATTGGGATGGGACAAGTATTCATCACAATGACCACTTTGATTTTTTGCTCATATGATGACATTCAAAGTAAGCTTAGCCTTCAACATCACAAATAAAGGATACTTGAAGTTTTGGGAGCATGTTTACATGACTTACAGGACCCTTTTTTAAACCCTCTTCAATAGAATATCAGCCTTAAAACAATGGACATAGCATGGCACATCAGGTACACAGAGTATGTTTGTTTCATGATAGGATTGGATCCAGGGCCTCAAGCATGCTAGGCAAATATTCTACCACCGTGTCACACTCAAAACAAAACTAGAAAAAAGGCTAGGGATGTAGCTCAGTGCTACATCACCCTGGGTTCAATCCTAGCACCACACAAAAATAAAGGAAGAAAAATGAGAACATACAGTGGGGGATAGTACTGTAAAGGCACAGTATCTTTATGAGATTGAAGTTAAGTTAGTATTAAGAGGAAAATAAAATATTGTGACTTTAATTTTCTTTTCTGTAAGAAAAAGATATACATAATTGATAGAAAGAAATTGAGAAGAAAGTTGGAACAACCCAATACCAAACATAAAAGTAAAACCCCAAGTAAAAGCAGTAGAACAAAGGTGGGAGAAACACACACACACACACACACACACACACACACACACACACACACACACACACCTGTGAAATATTCCAAATAAGAAAAATGGGAGTATTAGCCATAATCCCTTCTCCTTGGGCCTCTCTCTCTCACGAGTGGCTTCGTTTTCCATTATTTTTCAGATGGAAGGGGATAAATCCAACTGCTGTCACACTAGCTGTACACAGAGCTTTATTTCAGCCCTTTATTATTTTTCATTTAGAGACGGGGTCCTATAAAGTGTCTTCAAACTTGAGATCCTCCTACCTCAGGCTCCAGGAGTCACTGCCATGCCAGACATGCTCCCCATTCGCTGCTACTGGTGAACTATTTATTGTACAGAATATTGGAATTCTGGGAAACATGCTCAACCATTCATAAAAACATTTTAGATTGATACACCCTCCCTGTTTCTATCCTCTTCTCTCTAGATGAAGGAATCCAATTGGAAGGCATCCATTATTCCATAAAAGACAAAAATGGGACATTGTTTTCTGATTCAATAGAAACACTAGACAGGATTAAACCAAAAGCACAAATAAAAAAATATTAGACTACCAGCAAATAAAGAACTGTGCTTGAAAGGACAGAAGGAAGAAAATAAAAAGACAATCTGTGGAATAGGGGAATCCCTTTGAAAATCACACCTGATAGAGTGTTGATATAAAAACAAAAGAACTATATCTCTAAAGTGGGCAAAGGGTTGGAATAGCATTTCTCCAACAAAGATAAACAAATTGTCATTAAGCGTGTGAAAAGATTGTCAATATTACAAATCATTACGAAAGCCAAATTCAAATTCACAGGAAAATAGCACCTGAATCCCATCACGAAGGCTACTATTCACAAACCAAATAACAAAAACAACTGCAGAGGATGAGCAGAGGAACTGGAACCCCTGAGGCACTGTGGGTGTAAAGACAAAATGGTGTAGCTACTATGGAAAAAAATATGGTCATTGTTCATAAACAATTAAAAATAACTATATTACCCAGCAATATCATTTGTATGAGGTACCTAGAGTCATCAAAGTCATCAAGACAAAAATACAATGACAGTCCTCAGGGACTGGAGAGGGGACACTGGGGGATTGTGCTTTAACAGTTACAAAATATCAGTTCTACAAGATGAAAAGAGCTCTGTGGACAGTTGCTGGTAAGGGTAACAGGACAATGTCATGTACCTGATGACACTGAAGTGTACATTTAAAAATGGTGGTGAGGTAAATTTTACATGTTTTATTAAAATGAAAACAAACAATAACGCAAAGAAAAAAGACCCAAAAGAGAAAATTTGAATCTGTGCAATTTACACGAACATAGTTCACTTTTGCAGTAAAGTCACTTATAAGGTAACTAACCTATTCCTGAAAAAAGATTTAATTCACTCTCAAAGTGGAGCTTCTCTGGATTTAAAGGTCCCTTTTACAAATAAAGTTCCAGGACACATAAATTTTTCACACAGGAACTTCACCATTGACTCCATTCCAGTCAGACTGAGCCCAGAGCTATTCCCTCTCAGTCATGCAGCAAGTAACAATGTTGTGGCCAAGGATGGACTGGGTATATGATGGTGATGCCTCAGGGCATACCATTGAGTGACTATTGACATCAGAGTTATATTCGATTTTGTAAGTGCACTCTGTGATGTCCACACAAGAAAAATCCCATATGTTTCTCAGTAACAATCCTCTCACCATTAAGCAATGCCTGATTGGAAATATTTTTTTGATGATTTTATTATGAAAAATACAATTCCTCTTAAAATACGGGCATTTTCAGTTCTGTCTTATGGAGCAAAGGAAAATTTTAAATAGAAAAAAAATTTGAACATGGTATTAGTCATCATGGTGAGCTCAGGAGAGTACAGTTGAGGCTTCTTCCTGTCCAGAAGAGGCTGCTGAGAAAAGAAGCAGTACCTTTAATATTGGGACCTAAAAAGTTTCTTCAACTTTTTATAAGCAGTACCACTTTTCAACCACTTATTTTATAGAACCATCAAAGATGTGCAGCATGAGGCACTAGCCATGAGAATGCAAGTTTCCCATTGTTTGGAAACCACACCTAAATGGGAATTTAAAATTTAACAACAACAACAAAAATCACCTATTCACACCAAAATCACACCTGGGGAGTCCAGATGAGCACAGCCAAGTTTTCAGAAAACCTTCTGGTCTGTTTCATCCCACTCACCACCCAATAAATCATCTATAAAAGTCTCAGATTTTCTGAAAATCAAATGTTCATGCTTCAAATGTTTGAAAACTGTGAGTTTTTAAAATGAAAGCTTAGTAGTAAAAACAGCTACCAAAGATCTAGTCCTGTGGACTGCAGTAGCCCCATGGGTAGAAGCAGGGCCTCTGGTGCTACTTACCTGAGATCCATGATGACTGTGTGGAGAAATTTACATCCCAAACAAACTGCTGCCATTCAACACTGTTGTTATTGGGGAGAAGAGGGGTTTCTTGCACATTTTCGCCTCTGAGACTATGGTGCTCAGAGGACTCCAAGGTCCAATGTGGACATTTGGGGAGGAGGTTCATGTATAAGTTGCAAGACAGCTAGAGCTGAAACCACAGCCTTCACCTTTCAGCAAGGGCTCATCTAAAAGAAAGAAATCCGAACTACAACAAAGACTTTTGAACTTTTACTATGCACACAAAAAATGTGCCAAAATATCTACTATCCTAAGTTTACATTTTTCCAATTTATTCCTAAATTCCACAGAATATTAAAAAAAATCTGAACTCGAAAAACAATCCCCAGCACTACTCAATAAATTCTTCTGGTATATTTTCTCACCCCTCACCCAGCTTTGGGTTCTGGAGATCTAACCCAGGACTTGGGACATGCTAGGCAAGTACCCAGTCATTCAGCTATGACCATGTATATGTTTGTTTTTTGTTTTTTGTTTAGTGCTGGAGGAGGCAAGAAGGAACCCAGGGCCTCACACATGTGGGCTCCTGCCTAGTAGGCAAGCACTCTGCTACTGAGCCAAACACGAGCCTATCCTGTTGATTTGTATTTATTTTTCTCTTTGCTCTGTGCCCTTTACCAACTCTATCCTCATAAATATCTAAAACTCTTAGACTGACCATGAAGACAGAATACTCCCCTCTCAGCTATCTACATAGCTAGGATGACAGCCACACTCTACCATGCCTGGCTAACTCTTCATCTCACAGGAAAAGAGAAAGAGAACAAGAACCCAAAGAACATATCCCTGGACTTCAACCCAGAGCAGTACCTGGTCAATCTCATTTGATCCACTCAGCCATGCTGCACATCTTCTAGGCATGCCGCTTCTTCTTCTTTTTTTTTTTTAAGTGGGACTACCAGATATATGGTATGGCTGGAAATATTTCCAAATATCTCTAAGTTTTATTAGAAATCTCTTGCATGCAGTCCACACCCTGCCATGAAATACCATATCTCAGTCTTCCACCAAAGAACTTCACATGGAAGACATGTTGCACTTTTACTCTTCAGGCATTCTCCCTGGTAAACTGAGGAACTCTGGAGCAGCATCCTGAATATAGCCCACCCTAGACACACCCACAGATGACTCCACCTCTGAGTTATGATGCCAATACCCATACCATGCCCCCAGCCCCAGGCCCAGTCAGTGTCCCTGGGGAAGCAGACTCAGCCCTGCCCTAGCCCACAGTACAGTCTAGACTCCCCTGATGATGTTTATCCTACCTCTTCCAATCCTAGCTTCCCTTCATTGAGCACCCACTGAAACTAAACTTATTTAATCTCTACAACAGCCATATAATGTTGGTACTATTTTGTGCCCACTTGGACTTGAGGGTAACAGGAATGGAGCTGTTTACGCCTTCCAGAGCCACTGACCTCAAACCTCCTCTCATCACAATGTCACAGCCCACACATACTATGAGTTCTGACAGTCTTGACTAAAAGATGAGCCACATCATTTGAAATAGTATTGCTTAAGTCATATTAAGCTTAGAACTAGGAGAGACCATGCACTGGAATTGAATAAGAATATTATAAGACATAGAACTAATGTTTTATGAAACTTAGATCATTGTTCAAAAACAAAAAAAAAACCACCTTTTATTCTTGTTTTCAGTAACACATCATGAACATACAGGCACTCTACCCTTAACTACATTCACAGTCGTTTTTTAGTTTTTTATTTTATTGTTTCATCTCAGCAAGTTAATGGCAATAGTGCAGAAATTAAAATTTTAAAACAAAAACTGCTGAAGGGATCCGGTTTTCTAACTTAATTCAAAAATAGACAGTTTATCTGTTACCAAAAATGAAGAAGAGGCCCAACAAACAGATTGATGGGCAGTTAAATTCATGGAGGGCCTGTCATAGGCTATGACAGCAGATGGGCCCCATGCTGTCTGCTTAGGACAGTACCACTTGAAACTCTCCCCAGCTCAAAAAAAAGAGAAAAAAGTTAAATATACAAATAAATGTCCCATGACCTGGTCATCCTTCACTTCCTGTTATTAGCTAAAGTCGGTCACTTTCATGTATGGACAATAACTGGTTCTAAGGAAACCCACCTCACAACTTTGGTCAATACCACCAACAGATGACATGTTCTCTCCTGCCACTCACCAAAACTACAACATGACTTTGCAAGACAGAAGGGTCTTCCTTTATATTTCTTCAAAGTACTTTAGAAAGAAAAACTTGCAATTTTTATTTTCATTTTATATTTTTGTACATTTTCATACATATTAGGCATTTTTAATAACCAAACCAGCCTTCAGAGCCTTTATATATTTTGACCATGTTCAATATAATCTCAAAGGAGCACAAAGAAAGTTTTAAAACAAAATGAAAATATGACTGCAGTTGCACAAATCTGTAACCCCAGCAACACATATGACTGAGGCAGAACATCCAAATTCTGCCTGGCAATGGAGCCAGGCCCTGGCCAAAAAATAAATAAAGAAAAAAAATCAACATCTCGCTATAAGACTCAGTGTTAGTGGCCACTGGTTCACTCCTAGAAGCAAAGTGGAAGTGGCTATCTTATTCTCCTCATTCCAAAAATTTTTGTGTCTATATACTTAGTTAGACTAGGGGTACATTGTTTGTATGAGATATTCTTAAAGTTCTGAGATTAAAGATCCTTTTTTTTTCTTTTATTATTCATAAAGTTGTGTTTTTTTAAATTTGTTGGTGTTTTGGTATGAAATCATGTTGTTCAATATTACCCAAGATTATTATATTGCTGAGTTCTTCTAACAGTCAAATGAAAAGGTTGGACTTATATTGATTTCTCTGGATTTTTCCTTTGTTTATCCCAGTAATACAAAGTTTCCATCACCTTTGTTTCATTCCCTTCTGAGTATCCTGAATTCAAGCCAGGAAGTGACCTATTTGCCTCCACTCCTCCATCAAATCCACCTGGACAGACACCCTTGCTGCCTTGTTCTCATTCTCTTCTCAACACCAGTCAGGCTCTCCTTGGAGCTCACTCTGTGATGTACACCAAGGAACCAGCTCCACATGGCCTAATTTCATGGGTAATTTTTCTAAGTCATCAAACTCTCCAGCCAACATTTTCTGTTTCTTTTCCTAGTCCACATTGTGTATGTGAGGCTTGGCTTCAGAGCATGTGATCTATGTCCTTCATCCTTGCTATAAATGCCTGTGAAGGTAAGAACCCACCACACATAAGATCCTGCAGATGGAGCCATATGATTATGGAGTTTTGAACAGCAAAGCACAGGCTCAGAAAAATCAACATGCTTGAGAACTCTGTTTAATTGTTTTAGCTGTAGATGAACACAATGTTTATTTTATTAATTTATTTCTATGTGGTACTGAGGATCAAACCCAGTGCCTGACAAACAGGAGGCAAGCACTTTGTGATCAAGCCAAAATCCCAGCCACTCTGGTCAACTTTTAAGAATACATAATCCCTGCATGGTATATGGGTGCACACCTGGAATCACAAGTACTCAGGAGGCTGAAGCAGGGGGACTTAAACTTCAAGGCCAGTCTGTACCTTAGTGAGAAACTAAGTAACTAAATTAGATCATGTCTAAAAATTTTTAAATAGAATAAAAATGACTGCTGAAAAGGCTCAGTAGCAAAGTACCCCTAGGTTCAATATTAAAAAAAATAAATAAAAAATAAACCCACAATAACACTTCTTTGTTTCATGATGGAAAGTAAACATGTTCTATAAGGCTAGCTAACATTCCTGTGAAAGTCTCAAACCACACTCCATGAATTGGATGCATTTGGCAAACTGAGGACTCAACATTTGCTTGTAGAACATTGAATTTTGTTGAGATGATTTGATATCACTTGACCATTCACTGAATTTGTATTTTGTCCACCTAAATTTTAGCTGCTTGCCTCAATCTCCCATACCACAGCATTTAGTTAACTTAACTATAATAAGGAAAAATAGCTAATATTTATTAGTAGATACTTTGTTCCACCTCTAACCTCTTCAAGGGTACATAAAAACCAGTATTCTTTGGGAAAAAATGGAGTACATACTTCAATTATCAACAAAATTAGTCATCATTACTCAAAGTTATTTATTTATTTATGTATTTATTTATTTATTTATTTATTTATTTAGTACTTGTACTTGATCCAAAGGTCACTTTGCTACTAAACTACATTCCAAGTCCTTTTTATTTTTTTATCCTGAGGTAAGTTTCCCATCTGCTGTGACTGACCTAGAGATAGCCACCCTATTATAGCCTCCCGTGTCTATGAAAGTCTAGGTAAAATTTGAAGACTTTAGTCAGAAAATTATCCTCTGGCATCCCCTTTGCCCCACAAAAGTCTCCACACTGATTATTCCTTCCTCTTTGTTCATTAGTCAATGTCCTGAGGATATTCCAGGACACAACCCCTGAATGCAGAATATCACAGGATCAAGGGAAAATAGACTCTTGTCTCTAGTAAATGCCTATGATTGATTTTCCTGTGAGGTGAGCTACAATGTATCAACTTGAGAGCCACCAACTGCATTTTCCTTCATCACTGTTGTACTTCTGGGACCAGGCATTGCCACTGGCACTAAAAAGGCCCTCAGAAATATTTCTTCCAGTGGACCAATGATTATTGTGGCACATTTGAACTAAATCACATGTCATTCTTGAAGGAGGACATGAAACTTTATTTGTCATTGCAGGTGAGAAGGGCAGCAAGCAAGTCCCTTCTGCAATCTTTGACACTGTGCTGATAATGTAACTTTGTATGGCTAAAACCCACAATATACCAGTAAGTAAAGGCATAGCAATGTAAGAACTGCGTCAGTACACACTCAAGAAACATGGGGACAAAACAGAGAACATCTTACATTGTATAAAAGGAATATTTTTCAATGGCTATGTGTTTGTAATTCTGTTGTGCTAAGCAGAATGGCAGAGACAGGGTCTTCTCATGGAAGAAGTATTTTTATATGAAATGGAGTCTCAGGGTTAAATGAAGTTTGTTTTTTTCAAGGCAAATATAGTTTGACCCATAACTTCCCCCAATCTCTAGAACTAAATAAACTTTTGATTTCTCTTAAATTAGGTAAGCATTTCTCATGGCCATGCATATACATTAACGTGACTGGTGAAATTTGGTTTTTCTACCAGCTTGGGCCTTACAACATAGTCCTACCAAGAGGAAAAACCATGATGCCCTTTTTTTTGAGTCTTATCTTTAGAGCATGGCTGGGTTCCCTGAGGGCTTTCCATTCTTTTTTTAGGACACACATTTGCTCTTTTGACTCAGGTGTGATGAATAAAGTCCTTCCAAAGAGTGTTAGTCCTTCTTTTTAGAAATTTAATCATAGTCTCTGGGCTGGAATGGATGTGAAAAGTCCGCAGTCTCACAGGACTGGTTCTTTCAAAAAAATTTATGAGCTTTAGGTTGAGCCTGTTGGAGAGACTTAGCTACAAGTTGGAGTAGAAGCAGTTTATCTTGGTACTGGTGGATGTAGGGCCCTGGAGGCAATAACATAATCCACCAGAGGAGGTCTCTCAATTTCTGGATCCAAGCTGGCTTCTATTTCTGTGTTCCAACCCAATCTGATTCTAAACCAGTTTTTCTGGTCTCTTGGATAGTGCTACCTATATTTTAGCCAGGCATCTACACTGACTGTCTTTAATTGTTTTTTTTTTCATTTTCAGCCTCTAATTTTAGGTAGACCTACTGCTGTAAGAAGAAGGGAATTGAAATGACATGGCTTGGTCAAGCACGTTGGAGTCACCTTTTAGAAATTTAAATATACTTGTTTATATTTAAATTTAAATTTAAATATAAACACATAGTAGAATTTTTTTCAATGATCACAGCAATTTTAAAACTTTCTGATTTACCAAACACATATAGACATGCAAACACATGGTATACATACATACACAAAACAAACCAACAATCAAAGGCTTTGTCGATTTTTAAAAACATTTTACATTGAGAGACAACCCTTTTAAATTGGTCTCTGAACAAATAGTGTGTATATACAAAACCTCTGTATTTGGATAAAATAGGATTGATCTGAAAAACACATTATCCTATGCAGGCCAGATAAAAATTATAAGCTCAGAAAAAAAGTACAATTATAAAAGCCTTCTTGGCCTCTGGCCTGATGTAGCCCTCAAATGTTAAAAGCATCCAATAAGAGAAAAGAGGGCTTATGGGCACTCAGACAAAGAGGATTTGGATTTTTTTAATTGTAAGGGAATATAGACAAAGGCTGTGTCCACACCCCTTTGTGAAGGGATTTCCCAAAGAAGCAGCAAGGGAGCCTGCTTCCATCAGTCTAACAGTTAAACATTTTGGGGAGAATTTTCTTTTTTAAAATTGGGTCCTGTTGTGCCTTGTATGGTGGCATTTTTTTCTGGATTCTGTGGAACTCATTAGAGAGTACAGGACAGAGTATTCTGCTCTAATATCCACTGCAAGATTGACACATAGGCACCATATCTTGAGTGTTACTATAGATTCATAGGGGCTGAAAGGTATCTCTGTGTTTTATATCTGGTTCTAAACCAGCTTTTCTGGTTCATTGGATAGCAGTACCAATATTTTAGCCTGCCATTTTGTAGCTTTATCAGTTGGGCTTCATGGTTCTTAAAAATCGTCTGGGCCTCCTCCAATAGTTGGGATGTATTTATGGTGGCAAATTTTATTAAAGCAACATGAGGGAGCAACAAAGAGAGAAGGAGGGAGCTATAAAATTATTTTGACTTTTTCTGAGTCTCAGCCTAGAAGAAGTTAAATAGACTTTTTGAAAAAAATCTATATTTTTACATTAGTTCTCTTCTGAGCCTTTTTGCAGTCATGTATATTCCAGTGCAAGCCTTAGTGAGGTTCCTAGGGCTTCTTAACCATTTCCTCCACAATCCAGTGTTTTGTAATCAGGCCAGGTTAGGACATCAAAGAATATGGTCAGGAACAGAGACAGACATGAACAAACAAGAGACAGACCTGGACAAGACACTCTCTCCACCAATACCTGGCATCAGACCATCCCCAAGGTCTATTTACTGGCTCAATGTGTTAAACATCCTGTCAAAAAGTGCTAGGGTTACATGTCTGAGCTGCACCAGATACTCTTTCACAGGTTTGCTTGAATCCATGGACACAGGGTGTCCAGACCACTCAGCCCAGAGAGCTCTCACAACTTCAGAGGAATGGCAACCCTCTCTGTAATCCAAGGATCAAGATTCCCTCATGCCCCAGAGCCCCAGTTCTGACACCTGAATTATGGCTGTAGCTTCCAAATGTTGTGGTACATGGGAAATAAATGACTGGGTTAGTCTTGAAGCAGGACAAAAAATTCTATTCACCATGGAAGGGGTGAAAGGCCAGCAAGCAACCTTTGACCCTTTGCAGAATGTAAGGTACATATTGATAGCTAAAAATTATAAGCAACTAGTAACTCAAAACCATGCCAACATAAGAACTTGGTCAAAGTGACCTATCTAAGAGAATAGTACATCCCCCCCCCATAAAAAAGAGAGGAATAAAAGAAGAACATCTTCCATCCTCTAAGAATAAAAGAAACATTTTTTTCAGCTGCTATACATTGCAAAACAGGGTGTGCTAAGAAAGATGGGAGAGGTGGGTTTTCTTTTGTGAGAGCTATTTTTTATATGAAATGGCATCTCACTGTAAAATGGAGTTTGTCTGCTCAAGGCACCTATAGTTTAAGCCATAACATGATGAAATCTTAGAGAGCTTTCTCAATCATTCATTTTCCCTGCTTCCAACTTCACCTCCATCCAATATACACCAGTCATTTTCAATTCGATAATGGAAAACAAACAAATGAGAAGACTTTACTAACTTGCCTTGGCTGAAGGATCACAACAAATTGATACACAATGTCCTTTAGGACACTTGCTGTTTTCCAGCCTCATCTTCCTCCACTCACTTGCATAATCATTTATGCATGCCAAAAATGAAAATTAAAAAATAAGTAAATTAAACCAACTGCTCCTGATTCTCTGGATGTATGATGCTTGAATTATATTTTTAAAAATTTGTTCATATTGCCCTTTCTCCATTATGGTCCTGAAAAAATGTGGAACAAGAGGCTTGCTACATCTTGGCACATGCCCATTCTACTCTCTAGCCATTACATTAGAACACCCCTGTAGGTATTCTTTATCTCTGTACCCTGTGATACAGCATTGAGAATTTGTGTTGAGGGATGGGAGCAAAGTTTAAAAATATTTTCTTCCAGAAGATAACTAGGTCAGCCATGGTGGGTGAATGCCTGTGATACCTGCAACTCAGGAAGCTGAGGCAGAAGAGGTCACAAGTTCAAGACCACCCTGAGCAACATAGTGACACCTGTGTCAAGATAAAAAGTACTGGATTAGAAATGTAGGTCAGCAACAGAGAGCTTACCTACCAAGTACAATGCCCTAAGTTTAATCCCCAGAATCATTTAAAAGAAAGAATGAATGAATGAAAGAAAGAAAGAAAGAAAGAAAGAAGAAAACAAATTCTCAAAGCAAATAAAATTTAATAAACACATAAGGAAATGTAATATAAACAAGGGCTCTTTTAGAAAGAAAAAAACCTGACATTTAAAAAGGAAACAACTGAGCAATATGTCACAGGAAGGAATACTTCAAAATTCATATACTGAGATCAGAATTACATACTTTCAGAGCCCAAGACAGTACATGAAAACTATAGACAAACAAATTCTGACAAATGTTGTGAAAAAAGTATTTACCAAATTCTAACAAACTGAATTCAGTAATGCATTTCAAAATGATAGGACTAAGAATATAACTAGGAGATAGGGTATGTATCTAATGCTCATAAGGTTCTGGGTTTTATCCAATAAACACACACACACACACACACACACACACACACACAAATGGAAAACAAATAAAACCCTCATATACAATGACCAGATGGGATTTATTCCCAAACTATAAGATAATTCAATGCGTGAAAAATCAATGCAATCTGTTACATTCATAGAAGGAAGAACAGAAACCACATGATTATTTCAGCAGATGCGGGGGGGGGAAGCACTTGACAAAGTTCAACACTCATTCATGGTAGAAACAATTAATGAATCAGGAGTAGAAGGCATCGGTCTCAGCCTCATAAAAACTATACAAGAAAAGCCCACAGCTGACACCACACTTAATAGTGAAAGACTGGAAGCCTCTCCTCTAAAATCAGAAATGAAGCAAGGATGCCTAGTCTTGGCACTTCTATTCAACAGAGGAGCTCTATGAGCATTTAGACAAGAAAGAGAAATAACAGACATCCAACTTAGAAAGAAAAGGTAAAACTATCTGTTCATAGATTACAGAAAGAAGCATCCTAAATGTTCCTCACAAAACTTTCAGACATGACTTAAAAATTCATCAAATTATAGGACAAAACTAAATTATATTCCTATGTGCTAGAAATGAACATTCCAAAACAGAATTGAAGAAATAAATCTTATTACATAAACAACCAAAAAAATGAAATAGGGACTGTGGTTGTGGCTCAGTTGTAGAGTGCTTGCCTAGCACATGTAAATCCCATGTTTGACCCTCAGCACCACATAAAAATAAATAAATATACCAAAGGTATTGTATACAGCCACAACTAATAAATAAGTATTACAAAAAAACCAGGTGGCATCTGGGATACTTAGATAAGGTACCAGTTCTATCACCTCATCAGCTACAACTTTTATGATTCCCATTTGTGGCTAAAAAATTACAAGATGAAAGCCTGTCATGTCATTACTGAAACTGCATTGCTTATTTTTTCATAAGGCACTGTCAACTGTTCTCCTTGGTTGACATGGGCTTTTAACAATAATGAAACAAAAAGAGAGAAAGAGTAATGTATCATTTCACGGCGATGGGACAAAGCTCCATAACATTACATCCAGATGAGGTGAAGATTCATTAACATCAATTGTACAATTGTCCTGTTTCTTGAAATTGTGAAACACCAGGAAAGTTGAAAAGTGACATAAAACAAATGCGATTGAGAAAAAAATATATGTGCAAAGGACACGCCTGAATCAATTTTTGTACAAAGTATCATTATCCAATTTGTGGATTATAAGCTCTTAATAATTAAGAAGTAGAGTGGACTTCCTTCTACTCTCTTATTCTTTGTAGGGTTTCCTTCATTATGACTGTCTAACTGTATAAAAGGAGAGGAAGAAAGAGGAAGTGAAAGTCAAATGAAGGATTAATGTAGCAGAGGGGATGGCACACCATGATCCGTGTCAGGAGTACGTGGAGCCCTCAGGGCATGAGGTGAAATTCTAAGAGAATCAGGAAGAGTATTTTTTTTTCAGATAGAATCAGAAAGAGCACAAAGATGAAGAAATAGGCCTACATTAAAAAGTTATGAGTTGAAAGAAGAAAGCAATAGGAACCAATTTCATTTTCTTTTCTATTTCTCTGTCAAACAGAAAATAGCTATTTGCATTAAAAATTGCCATAAATATCAGAACTATTCAATACCAAGAAAAATAAAGAAACTATAAAACCAAAAACCTTGGGGATCTAAATATGTCTTGGCTTCAGGAAATTACTTTCAAAATAATGAGCATTTTTCCCCTCAAAACATGATCAAATTGTACAGTTTCTACTTTTGTGGAAAGTGGAAGAAGAAACAGAATAAGAAATAGAAAGATTGGTAAAATTTGTGTTGATGTAAATCAAAGCTATAACAGGTGACTAAAAAGAATGTTGGTGAACATTTATAGAAGCAGTACAGTTTTAAAATGTTTTATTTATTTCCCTTTTTAAAAGGGTAACTAGTAGATGGAGGTACACACGTAACTGAATTACAGCAAGAGGTCTCTCAGTTTCTTGTACGGCCTGCCTTTGGATACTAACCTGAGAGACCTGAACTAAAATCTGTTAAAATCAGTGAATTTATAACTGGCTGCACAATCTACCTAGAAAATAGGGCTTAACTGATCACATAATTCATGTCCTTGGTCCTGATCCATTCAACATTTGTATCAACCAATCAGATTCTCAGACTTGTGATCTGGGAATAATTTTTGTCTATACTTACATATCTGTTTCTCTATCTCAGAACTCCAGAAAATGGGGGGAAAGAAGGAAAATGATACTTGTTGGACTGCAGGATCAGTAAAGAGAGGAACGTCTGCAGAATGAAATGATGAATATATTATAATACTGTGGGGATAGAAAGAAGTAAGGAAAAGAATGTGGATTAAATAAACAAGCCACACCACATAAATGTACAATCTAGGAGCTGGGCATTCATAATAGTAAAAGCCTTTAAAATTTAAGGTGATAATAAACCTATATATTACTATATGCTATAGATGCCAATGTAGTCCAAAGCTAATCTAATTCTAGGCTGTATTAACATAAACTTAACAGTTGCTTCTATTTCACTTTACTTGGGCTAGACCATACCTGGATTATGGGCTTCATTTCTGGGCATTTATTTACTCTTTCACGAAGACACAAACAGGAACATGTTCAGAGAACAAGCAGTAACAAAACTGGCACATGACTAATACATAAAGGAGATGTGGTTGGATCAGGAGAAGAGGAATTGGGATATAAGAGGTATTTATTTCTTTATTTTTGTAGGTAAGTATGTACTGGAGATTGAATCTAGAGTGCTCTTCCACTGAGCTACCTCTCAAGACCTTTCTATTTTTTGAGACAGGTTTTCACTAAGTTGGCCAGGCTGACCTGGAACTTGTAATCCCCCTGCCTCTGCCTCCTAAGTCACTGGGGTAACAGACATGCACCATCACACCTGGCATGAGAAGTACTTTAAATAGAGTTAACACTGAGTATAAAGCACAGTGCATAACCCCTACCACCGGAAGTGTATTCAGTTTCACTAGGTCACCTGTTGTTGAGGGATATAGCCAATAATAGTTTGGACAAGCAGGACCTTGGAGCTCATTCTAACCTTGGGCTGCAGGATTTTTATAAACTCACTTAAGGATTGTCCTATGGAAGAGTAATTAGTTCAGAATACAGGACTAAAACTAAACATACAGGAAATAGAGAAAAGTCGACACTGATTCAAAGGCAGGAGCAATAATATTTGCTCAGTAAATGAATTGTTTGTAATATTTAGGACTGCCTAGAATCAGAAGTCTGCTTGTAAGAGAGTGAGCTCCTTGTCATTGGAGGTGCCTGAATAGTATTTGGAACCATAAATTTGGATACCCCTGAGGAGGTTTAGGCAATTGTCTGGCTGTAGAATTTTGTAGTTATGGGAGAACGTTTGATAGAGCAGAAAGTGAATTTCTCCTAACCCTATTATCTTCCTCCTTGCCACTCTCTTAAAATAGAACATGATATTTGTCTGGAAACTCTTTATGGCATTGTCAAAAGAGTTTTTTAATTCTAATAAAAGCTAGCTTGCAATTCCTACATTATTGGTAGTTAAAAACACAGTAGGAAAAAAATCTGTAGATGTACATAACTCTTTTGCATAAATGGAAATATAATCAAAATTATATATATTTTTATATCATCTTTTTTTGAACACTTTGGACCACCCTTTCAAATTCTTTGTTGCACTCAGAGAAATCAGGTTTCAATTCTTTTTATTTATTTATTTATTTATTTTGGAGAGGGAATACCATAGATTAAACTCAAGGGCACCTGACTACTGAGCCACATCCCCAGCCCTATTTTGTATTTTATGTAGAGACAGGGTCTCACTGAGTTGCTTAGCACCTCACTTTTGCTGAGGCTGGCTTTGAACTTGCAACTCTCCTGCTTCAGTCTCTGGAGCTGCTGGGATTACAAGCCGGCACCACCGCACCTGGCTTCAAATCAGTTTTATAATAAGGAGGACTCAGAAAAAAATAATCAAACAATATGCACTGAAATGAGTTCTCCCTCTGAAGATTTGTCAGTACAACTATTGGAGACAATTCCAAACAATCCATGCCCTTGTTTTTTTATTGATGCCTCAATAAGGCAATTTTGTTATAATATTTAATAATTTTTATAATTTTTATAAGGGAAGATGTTTCCATTAATCCACCTATAAAAACCCAGGAAACACGTGCAGTGTGTTAAAAAATAATTGTTTCTAAACACGTGCTGACTACTATTTGTAAAAGAAATCATTTGATTTTAAAGAAAGCCACACAACAACTTTATAACACGATTTTAAATATCCATGAACTTGAGCTGTGCCCTGTACAGGTATCTAAACTAAACTGCCTTAAGTAATCAGCTAGCATATAGGGAAAAAATCTGGCATAAATTTTTAAATTTATGGCATTTTCCTCAAAGGAGTGACTCTCTAGGGTTATCCTTCAAAGTCTGTGATGTTTCTAATTTTAAACATATTATCAAGGGATTAAAACTTATCATTAAAACATTATTTACTTGTTAGTCTATTCTATATATGACAGGTAACTTCTGAAAATTTCTTGTTCTATAATTTATATTTTAGACAAAAAATTCTTAAAGAAAATATATATTATATTGGAATATTGATATAAAACTACCAAGTTTGAACTAATACTAATTTTAAACTTTGACCAGACTTGGTATACTAATAAAACAAATTCTCCAGTAGTACCAGTGGACAGTCACCTGTGTAAGAATTCCATGTAATTTTAAACCAAATGGTATGTAAATCATGTTAAAGGCCATAATATTATATTTTCCCAGGGAATAAATGATTTAGTATCAACTGTTTTGTGACCCACCTGACTGCATGTTAAGATGGAAAAGTTCATAGTATCATAATATCAGAAGTAGAATAAACTTAATATTGAAAAAAGTCCATTACCAGCAGGGATCACACCTGAATGTCAATAAACAAAGCAGGCTGGGTGTCCCTGTACGTAAGCAGAATTTGCACCCCACTTATAGCAAAGGAGCTCCATTCAGTTTCTGCCAGCTCAAAGTATAACAAAAAGCTGGACCCAAGAGTGCCAGATCTGCCCATTTTCCAAGAGAAATTTTTAAGATTTTAATATAAATTATCCAATATCAAAATGTTTGCAACTAATTTAGAAAAATCAATAAGATTTATCTACTACTGGAACCTGGTCCATAGGCAACCAGTTTTGCAGCCTCTAATCTGTTCCCTTGAGTATTATTAACTCAAAATACAGAGAGAAGATTGCACAAAACAGTGCAAACATTCCAATAACAAGGAAAAATAGAGACATTGAACTCTTTTCCCCCAGTACAATCCAGGATGTTAGTCTCTACACTGAAAAAAAAAAAAAAGCTCATATAAGTTGTGACAGTTTCTCAAACTACAACCATGTCGGCACATGCCATTTCATTTGACATATTTTAAAAATCTAGAGTTATGGTCACATTATTATACAAAATTCTGGGTAGATATCCGGACTCAAACTTTGCATTCTTCCCTGACACTTTTTATTAGAAGGACACGGCTCCAAAGTGGAAGTAATACCACAGACCAGCATAGAGTTACAGCAGGAGTAGTCACCACTGTAATGGTGATATGAAGAGCTGTCTCCATTTCAATTCTGTTTGACTTTTCTGCCTAAAAACATAAGATGAAGGGTGAAGTTGTAAATCTTCACATTAACTTTCTGAACAGATCCAAAGTATTTAATAGATCTCCAGATAGTCCTTTCTTCCTGTAACTCCTCAAAACCCATTTCCTTTTACAATATTATGGAATAATTGTAAATGACTACTAAAATAAAAGGTTACAAGACTGAAAAGTAATTTCATACTGAGCAAAAATATATATACAGAGAATGGCTTTCTAACATTGTATTCTAGAGTTCCCTAACAATGAAGAACCTTTAGCAACTTTGCTTTGTTGACACAAAGCAAAGTTTGTATCTATGCCCCCAAATAAAAATGGCATGTGTCGTGGGGTGAAGCTTCATGTGGCAGAGAGATAACAACAGATGGTTAAATGGTAGAATAGTATCTGCCACTGTTTTCATCAAAATTAGTTATTATCAAATATATTATAAATTATTTCAATGATGAGAACATAGTATGACAGAAATGTAAAACAGTGAAAATGGTTAACTTGTAACTAGTGGTTTTCTGCCATATGATGGATAGCAGCCATTCTCACAAAACAAAATAATTTCTGGTTTTCAAAACACACCTGATAAAACTATGCTAATGATTTATAAGCTTTTCAAAGCTTATCTTCTCAAAGAACAGTTCAGTAGGATAAAAATGAGTTGAGGATGGGGTAGAATCAAGGCTAAAAACTATAAGACTAAAATTTTTGTTGTCTGCAAGGAATATATCAGAGGCTCCTCAGGATTTTGGTACTGGCATTCTAAGACCTTTTAGACTTTCTCAACCACTAAGGAAGAAAAGGAAATAAGATACCTAAGAAAAGCGACTGACTTCTCCAGAATTGTTTTCAACTTTTCTCTAACATTAAAGTCAAGGCAAACACTTGTCCCTCAAAGGCTATGATGGAACTATCTAAGATTTCATCTCATCCCAGTTATAATGGCAATTACCAAGCATACAAACAACAATAAATGTTGGCAAGAATGTGAGGGAAAAGGTACACTCATACAATGCTGGTGGGACTGCAAATTGTTGCAGCCACTATGGAAAGCAGGATGGAGATTCCTTAGAAAACTTGGAATGGAACCACCATTGACCCAGCTATCCACTTTTCTGTTTATACCCAAAGGACCTAAAATCAGCATACTACAGCAATGCAGCCACTTACTTCACTGTTTATAGGAGCTTAATTCACAATATCTAAACTATGAAACCAACCTAGGTGCCCTTCAACAGATGAATGGATAAAAAATATGTGGTATATATATACACAATGGAATATTACTTAGCCTTAAAGAAGAATGAAATTATGGCATTTGCAGGTAAATGGATGGAGCTGTAGACTATCACGTTGGGAAAAATAAACCAATTCAAAAAAAAAAAACCCAAAATGCAAGTGTTTTCTCTGATATGCAGATGCTAATTCACAATGGTCATGGGGGGCCTAGGGAAGAATAAAGTTACTTTAGATTAGGTAGAGGGGATTGAAAGGAGGGGAGGGGGTTTGAGGGTAGGAAGGGTAGTAGAATGAATCAGACATTATTACCCTATGCACATATATAACTATATGACCGGTGTGATTCTACATTACATACAATCAGAAGAATGAGAAATTATACTCTATTATATATGATATATCAAAGTGTATTCTGTCATATATAACTAATTAAAACAAAAACAAAACAAAACAAAAAAAAACAACTGTTAGTGGACTGTACCTGGGAGTCAGAATGATCTTTGGTGTGCTAGTCAAGAATGGTCACTGAGGGCTGGGGTGGCTCAGTAGTAGAGCACTCGCTTAGCAAGTGTGAGGCACTGGGCTCTATCCTAAACACTACATAAAAATAAATAAAATAAAGGTATTGTGTCCATCTACAACTAAAAAAGAAAAATACATTTAAAAAAATAATGGTCACTGAGCTTGTCTCCCTGCAATTTTGGAAGGGAACAATACAAATAGTTTTCCTTGTTTATTAAATGTGCAAGAAAAAAATTAAGCACTTAATTATTAAAGGTTAATTATGTTGTCTTTAATTCTAAAATTCCACACCAAATAGAGAGCCATTTATTTTTTTTTAAAAAAAGGAGTTTATGAAAGATATATTGAGTTATCCAGAAAACTGTACAGATTGCTTTGAACACATACCTACCTTTTCTTAATAGGGATTAGAATATAAATAAGAATAGGTTCATATTTATTTGTTTTTAGAGCTTGCACAGGTAAAAAACCTGTACTTGTGGACAACTCTGTTTCACAGATATTACAGGCAAGAGACATTATGGGTAAATATACAAATAAATGTGCATATAAAATTTATCTATAGTTAGTCTAAGAATTAGTCACACAGAATGAAGCATAGTACAGCATTTTAAATAACTGGTTGCAAAAAAAGGCAACCATTTGATAACTATTAGTCTGAGAAACAACTTGGGAAACTCTCAGAAGACAATCAAAACCACATAGCAGATGTAACTTAGAATGAAGGTATGTCTCAGAAGATTCCCTGGTTGGTTAGCACATGTGCATCCGCCCAGCCTTCATCCTGTGTGTCCTATCTTATGAGTGAAAGAATTTCCTTTTGGAAATCCTGAAAATCTCTCAAAGTGATGTCTCCTCTTTGTGATGGTGAGGTCAAAATTCTGGAAAGAGATTTCAAGGTTGGGCCACAACTAAAATAGTCTAGATAAACAGGTCGACTCAACTTCTAAAAATAGGAAGCATGACAAAAGGCCCAAAGAGTAAAAATAGACTAGAAAACAATTGAACATTATTCTTAATTAAAAATTGGATGGTATCTCTCTAAGCCTTTCTTCCCTCTGCCAACAAACTCAGACTATTCAGGCTGATGCATTCTTTTGAAGACATGGCGAAAGAAGTAAGAATTGCCACCTGTTGTTTCCTTGTACTTCCTAAAGTTACAGTTAGTTCCGCCATTGCACACCACAAACGTGGGCTTTAAGCCAGAACAGCATTGTCACTGTGCTGTGGCAATTTCTTTCTTCTTACCTACCCACCATAATTTTCCTATCTTATCTATCTATCTATCTATCTATCTATCTATCTATCTATCTATCTATCTATCTATCTATCGTACCAGGGATTGAACCCAGGGATGCTTAATCATTGAGCCACATCCTCAGCCTATTTTTTTTTTATTTTGAGACAGAGTCTCACTAAGTTGCTTAGGGCCTTGCTAAATTGCCATCCTCCTGCCTCAGCCTCCTGACCTTCTGGGATTACAGGCATGTGCCATCAAGCCAGGCTTAATTCTTAATTCTTATAAATTATTTCAGGCTGTAAAGTTGACTAGAAACAGTGATTTAGGTCATTGATGTTCTGGATGCTGCATTGGAGGTTTTTAATCCCACCTTTTCATCACTGACACCTTTATCAGCAGATTCATACTGAATTCACAAGTTAATAAAGCATGAGGAAAACTCCTACAAGTTTTTATGGTAGTGGCATTGTGAAAACAACAGTGTTACTTTAGCATTATTACTATTACTATTATCCTCTGTGCTTAAAAAATAAAAAAGCATCAGATGTGATGTGGTGGTACACATTTGTAATCCCAGTAGCTCAGAGACAGAGGCAGGAGGATCACAAGTTTGAGGCCAGCCTCAGCAACTTAACGAGACCCTAAACAACTTAGTGAGATTCTATCTGAAAAAAAAAATTAAAAGACTGGGGATGTGGCTCAGTGGTGAAGTGCCCCTGGGTTCAATCCCCAGAACCAGGGGGGGGGGAAAGAAAAGAAAAAGGAACACTATTAGCTCATTAGTGGTCAGCAAAGGTTTATCTTAATATCAGCCAGCATTCTTCAAAGTTTAGAGATGAAAAGTCAAGTTTCCTTACTCTCTCCAAAGTCACCGCATGACTGCATTTGAATTTGGACCTTGTAACTGACATCTTTCTTCCTACAAAGCCGGTCCTGTTTGCCAACTGTGATTTACAGACTGTGTCTGCTACAAGGAGCTGCTGGACACATTAGTCAGGTGTGCTTATGAAAGGATGCTGCTGTCTGGCATTAAATGACTTTCCAGAGACCCATCTCATCCAGACCTACAGGAACTGTTCCCCCTGAACATGACCTGTCAATGCATAAGCCCTTGTTCCAGCCCTTCTACGAGGAAGAATCAAAAAGGGCCTGCTAGCCCCTTCTCTAAATTCCAATGCAACACTAGAATGCCATTTCATACTTTCTTGATTTCTTTTGGTTAATTCACTTCAAACATTTCCAGCTGCAATATAATTCTGCACTTGATGGAAAAAAAAATGGGTGCAATAATGTTGAATTTTGTTAAATTGCTTATAAATTACTATATTATTATTTGCAATAGGCTCATTTTAATAAACACTTCCAACTACAATTTAAATTGAAATTTTTGCCTATTGCAAATACAAATTAGAATACTGACTAAAAGCTTACTCTTTTATATAATATTGAAAGTCACCAATTCAAAATCTACCATTCCCTCCACATTTAATTACATGCTTCAGTTGCAGTTATCAATGCAAATAATTGCTCTAATTTATATAGTTATGACAAATCTAAGAATCTTGTATCTAAATTCAAACAAAAACTAGCTTGCTGAAATATAAGGCAAAGTGAATAACATCTTCTGTATAGTTTTATATTTGAGGGAGGATCATTAATGTGCTACCTATCAAGGAAGTCTTTAAATTACTTATTTAATATATTACAAAAGGCACCACTTATAGTGAAAGAAATAGAAATAATATTAAATATATGTAGATATATATTCTGTTTCATCTAAAATCTTTCTACTCAATTTCAAGAAGAATGTGAAATGGTGCACATTAATCTAAAACAATGTAAAGTATGTGTCACAAAAAGTAAAAATAAGAATATTGCAGTTGAAGTAAGATGTGTGGATAAAAGTGTGGACAGAGGAAAACTTCCCTTTACTTTGTAAAATGGAACAAAATAATTATTTGACACGAATGTTATTGTGCTTAAAAGAAGGAAGTCCAATGGTTATTTAAAATTGGTTATCTCTGTGTCCTCTATTCTGTACCATTGGTCCACCCACCTGTTTTGGTACCAGTACCATGCTGTTTTTATTACTATTGCTCTGTAATATAGTTTGAAATCTGATATCGCTATACCACCTGATTCACACTACCTGCTTAGAATTGTTTTTGCTATTCTGGGTCTTTTATTTTTCCATATGAATTTCATGATTGCTTTATCTATTTCTACAAGAAATGCCATTGGGATTTTGATTGGCATTGCATTTAACCTATAGAGAACTTTTGATAATATCGCCATTTTGATAATGTTAGTTCTGAACAGGGTATATTTTTCCATCTTCTAAGATCTTCTTCTACTTCTCTTTTTAGAGTTCTGTAGTTTTCATTGTATAAATCTTTCACCTCTTTTGTTAGGTTGATTCCCAAGTATTTTATTTTTTTTTTGAGGATATTGTGAATGGAGTGTTTTTCCTCATTTCCGTTTCAGAAGTTTTGTCACTGATATACAGAAATGCCTTTGATTTATGCGTGTTGATTTTATATCCTGCCACTTTGCTGAATTCATTTATTAGTTCTAGTAGTTTTTTTGTAGACCCTTTTGGGTCTTCTAGGTATAGAATCATGTCATTGGCAAATAGTGATAATTTAAGTTCTTCTTTTCCTATTTTTATGCCTTTAATTTCTTTCATCTGTCTAATTGCTCTGGCCAGTGTTTCAAGAACTATATAGAATAGAAGTGGTGATAGGGGGCATCCCTGACTTGTTCCAGATTTTAGAGGGAATGCCTTCAATTTTTCTCCATTCAGAATGATGCTAGCCTGAGGCTTAGCATAGATAGCTTTTACAATGTCGAGGTAAGTTCCTGTTATCCCTAGTTTTTCTAATGTTTTGAACATAAAGGGATGCTGTACTTTGTTGAATGCTTTTTCTGCGTCTATCGAGATGATCATATGGTTCTTATCTTTAAGTCTGTTGATGTGGTGAATAACATTTATTGATTTCCGTATATTGAACCATCCTTGCATCCCAGGATCATTGATCATAATGCACAATGTTTTTGATGTACCTTTGTATCCGATTCGCCAGAATTTTATTGAGGATTTTTGCATCTAGGTTCATCAGAGATATTGGTCTGTAGTTTTCTTTCTTTGAGGTGTCTTTGTCTGGTTTAGGAATCAGGGTGATGTTGGCCTCATAGAATGAATTTGGTAGAGCTCCCTCTTTTTCTGTTTCCTGAAATAACTTGAAAAGAATTGGTATTAATTCTTCTTTAAATGTTTTGTAAAACTCTGCTGTGTACCCATCCGGTCCTGGGCTTTTCTTGGTTGGTAGTCTTGATTGCTTCTTCTATTTCATCCATTGATATTGGTCTGTTTAAATTGTGTGTATCCTCCTGACTCAGTCTGGGCAAATCATATGACCTAATAAATTTATCAATGTCTTCACTATCTTCTATTTTATTGGAATATAGGTTTTCAAAATAATTTCTAATTGTCTTCTGTATTTCTGTAGCATTTGTTGTGATATTGCCTTTTCCATCTCGCATGTTAGTAATTTGAGTTCTCTCTCTTCTTCTCTTCGTTAGCATGGCTAGGGGTCTGTTGATCTTATTTATTTTTTTCAAAGAACCAACTTTTTGTTTTGCTAATTTTTTCAATAGTTTCTTTTGTTTCAATTTCGTTGATTTCTGCTCTGATTTTAATTATTTCTTGCCTTCTGCTGCATTTGCTGTTGTTTTGCTCTTCCTTTTCTAGGGCTTTGAGATGAAGTGTGAGCTCATTTATGTGTTGGTTTTTCCTTTTTTTGAGGAATGACCTCCAGGCGATGAATTTCCCTCTTAAGACTGCTTTCATTGTGTCCCATAGATTCCGACATGTTGTGTCTGTATTTTCATTTATCTCTAAGAATTTCTTGATTTCCTCCTTTATGTCTTCTGTAACCCATTGATCATTCAGTAACGTATTGTTCATTGTCCATGTGATGTAGGATTTTTCCTTTCTTCTTTTATCATTGATTTCCAGTTTCATTCCATTATGATCTGATAAAATGCATGGTATTATCTCCACCCCTTTATATTTACTGAGGGTTGCCCTATGGCATAATATATGGTCTATTTTTGAGAAGGATCCATGTGCTGCTGAGAAAAAAGTATATCCACTTGATGATGGTTGATATATTCTATATATATCAGTTAAGTCTAGGTTATTGATTGTAATATTGAGGTCGATAGTTTCTTTATTCAACTTTTGTTTGGAGGATCTGTCCAATGGTGACAGAGGTGTGTTGAAGTCACCCATGATTATCCAGAATTCTTCACCAGAAGATGTGCTGAGATTAGACTTAGATTTCATTTTAATATCTGTGTGGTCATTAACAGAATCTTCAGTTAAAGGCTCAGGCATTCCACTAATGTGTTGTTGCCCTGTTAATACAGGGGGTTTGCAAACTGTTTCCTCTTACTTCTAAATATTTTAAATGAAAGTTTACTTTATTGGATTACTCCATTTATTCAATAGGGATAAATTCACTTATATAATTTTTTATATTAAAGAAAAACAAGATTTAAAGTGTTACGATGTAGGCAGGGTCGTTATTCCTTAACCTTTCAAAATACCTCTTTTTTTCTTATTCCATAAGCATACCCATTCAATAAGTAACCCTGACACATAATTTACAACACTGAATTCCAAGGGAAATATTGTCCACATATCCACCATTCCTTGTAAAAATAATTTATTTTCCAAATTGACCCACATCAGGAGAAATTTTAAAAGGTACATGGGTTTAATTCAAAATATCAACTATTAACAGTTTAAAGGGTGAAAGAGAACACTCAAAAGGAGATCTCTAATTGGATAATATAAGAAGAACATTTGAACATTATAATGAGCTTGCTGCATCCATGCCAACTGTGCTGAAACTGGGAGCATTAAAATAATTTTCTCACAATTTATTTCTTTCATTATGTTATATTCATTCCCTTTTATAGGCAATACATTCAAGACCCAATGAATAGTGTATTCATTGATTCTAAAGAGGAAGGTAAGGGTTAAATAAATAAGAACATCAAATTAATATCCAGGCCTAAATGTTTTAGCAGGGCTAAAAATCTGTTTAATCATTTAAGTCAACAAAGGTTAAGATAATAAAATAAATTTCTAAATGCTTTCCTTTTCTGAAACTTAATCTGTCTTGCTGAAGATGTTTTAAAAGATACTATCAGCTTTGCATAGTCCCAGCTGTTATGAAAATTTACTTTGAATGTACTAAGAAGAGAATGGAATTTTATGAAAATAGCTAAGCAGAGCTCCTGGGTGGTTTATTGAAACTGTGAGAGCTTAGGACTCATTTTAAACCAGCTGTTGGCTGATAATTTAAGACCAATAACCACTAAATCTCTTATTTATCAGGGCTCTGGGTTATTTGGCAATGTAATGATAACCAAATGATTAGGAAACTAATATACAGTGAAAAGATAACTTACAGTGTTTGTTACTTTTATTGCCTCAGTTTGATGAATAAATTTGCCACATTTACAGGACCATTTCCCAATTTTAAAAGACAGTATTAAATATTAAAACAGCTTTGCTTATTGTTAAGGCTATGTTTTCAAGTCACTAAAACAGACCAAAGAAATATGAGCCATTATCATCAAAGTTTGGGTAGAACTGTGATTCCCAGGGCTGTGGTTCATGATGAGGGCAGATACCTTTATGAACTGAGCAAACAAAAATTTCACTTAATGAAGAGAGATAGTGGTAGCAATAGTGGATGCAGATGAAAATGAGAAAAGCCTGAAGAGTCTTCAGTGTTTTCTACTTGACAATGAGGTCCTGTTATTGATTGAAAAATGTAATTTGATTTTTGCAGAGAAGCTCAGAATAAAAGCAGAATCAACAAAATAGCCCATAGAACATACAAATAGCTTTAAGAACAGTAGAAAACAGACTTCATTCATCAGATTTTCCTGGAGAAAAAAAAATTACTAATTGCATGTATAACCAGGATCTTGGTATATAATTTTCCAACAGTGCCATTGAGTTGAGAAGTCAAAACTGTATTATAAGAATGTAATTGGATGATCTTGCATTGTTGGATAAGAGTCAATGTTGCCCTGCTTACCTATGTTCTACCTAGAGAAGTTCTAGAAGATTACTATGTGATATTCATTCATTACTTTTTGGAGGGCTGGCACTCCATGGGTTTTATGGACAGTGCATATCATAATTGCAAATAAATAAAAGATACATATTTGTGTAGTATTCTCCGACTTTTTCAATGTAACTCACAGAAGAATGGAATCTCAAAGTCAGAAAGGGACCTGGCCACCATCTGGAGGCAGTCTGGCATTGTGGAAACAGCAGACTTTGAAATTTCAATTTGGGTCCCAGCATTGTCTTGAATAAGTCACGTCCCTGCTTGATGCCAATCCTCATCAGAAAAAAAATTCATATTCATATTTGTTCCATTAACTCACAGAATTTCTTTTGAGGATAAGTGAGAGAAGCCTATATAAAATGTGATCTTGTAAGTATTTAGGTTCAAATTCTGGTTTGGCCACTCACTTCAGTTATTTTGGACAAAATAGTTAAGTTTTCTAAGTCTAGGTTTCCTCAATTATGAAATGGGAATCTAAAAATAACTATTTCATAGGGGTGTTGAAGTAAGCTATATCTTTCATATAGTTCAGTTATTAACATCATTTAAGAAGAAAAATTACATATCATCACTATTTTTATTTTATCCATACATGCTTTTTATTTAATTTTTTTCAGTACTGAGGATTGAATTCAGGGCCTTGCAACTGCTCTGCCACTGTGCTACATCTCCCATCCTCCATAGATACTTCTATAACCTCTGTTATTTCACATTGATGTTGATGACTATCTTATTTACAGGGAAGCAGTCTGGTCCACCAGAAATAGTAAAAACTAGAGGGTATCAGAACTGGATTTGAATTCCATTGCTACCACTTACAAATTGTGTCAAATTGGGCAAGTTACTTCACCCCAGATTCCTCACATGACATCCTGGAAGAATAATCAGTCAAGATTTGGCAAGGGCCCATTATAGATTTTTCACACATCATTTTACTAATCCTTATCATAACCATAATGACAGGGAGTAGTAAAGTTAGAATTTGATCCCTGTCCAGCCTGACTCCAACCCATGGAGGCAGTAATTTCGCTCACAGCATCTACACTTCCTAATTTTCTCCTGTTATCCCATCTTACTCAACTGTTGAAGGCCTAGAGATGAAGTCTAAAACTTGTCAACAAAGGTAGTCACCAAGCGGTAAGACTAAGTAATAAGAAATTACAATTATTAGATAAGGTATTCTTTACTAGGCCCACCTTCCATTCAGTCTAGGAATCCCCTACAACTCCTGACAGCAGGTCATTCAGCCCCTACGAGTCATTATAGGAACACATCATAGTCTTCTAAACTTGATGTTGCAAAGCTGTGAGGATGAGATTAAGAAAATCAAGCCTGGGCTGGTGACGATGGCCCAGATAAAGCACCATCTTCATCCTCCAGGCTTAAAACCTACCTGCAGAAGTGTGATGTGTGCAAAAAAAATGAATCAACGTTTAATGGAAAAATCTGTAATGACATCTCCCTAGGAACTGAACAGGGAAGTGCAATTCTAATGCCATAATTCATTCATCTGCAGAAATCTAATACTGCAATTTTATAGTCTTGAATAAAACCAATTGATATTTACAATTGCTATGCTGTACCTACAATTGTAAGCTTGAAACCGGCTCAGAGGAGACTGATAAAAAGCTGATGCCCAAAAAAGCCTTAGCCTACTTTCTTCCGCATTCAATCATATGCCATCAACTGTGTTCAAAGATGGTTAACTTGCTTCCCATTTACCTTTTAACTTCATGTCATCTGACTTCTCTACTCTCAGTACTTAACAAAGCATATCCCAGGACTCCAAACACCAACCCAGCAGCTTTTTATGGACCTCATTCCTGGGGCTATAGATTTACCCCTATCTATAATAATTTTAAAAAATTATAAAGACTATTCTGTTGGCCACGTGTCTTTAAACTAGTTCTTCCTACAGTATTCACACTCTGCACTATCATGGCTCTACCTCTGAATGTCCCCTGTCTTTGCTGACAACCTGTCCTAGTCCCACTCCCCAAATATGGATATTTCCAAGGGATTCATCCTAGGCAGAGTACTTCCTTCCCTCCCTCTTCCTCCCACCATTTTTCTGACCCTAGCCTTTCACTTCTCACTCAGTGACAGCTCAGTTCTGTAATTGTCATCTCCAGTGATAGCGCCACTTCAGAAACCCAGTATCATGTTTCTCTTTGCTATAATATCACAGTGAACTATCTCACTGAGATCACAAATTAAATATAACTAAAAATTCAACCAACGTATCATTTGTCCTCTGGATTTTCTTCTGATTGATTTTATGATGTAAGAAAGCTGGAAACTTCCAACCTATCTTTATCTTATTTTTTAACTTCAGCTATTCCATCCAGTTAGCTTCAAGTTCCAGTATGAATTTTCACATTTTAAAATGGAATCTTTCAATTTTTCTTCCTGAGATTACTTTTTAAAAAAATATTTAACCTTCACCCAGGGTCACTGATTCTGGGTGAAAATCTAATAGAGAATGAACCCATCTCTCGCCTTTTGCTTTAAGATCTCTCTCTTGTCAAGTTTCTTCTACAAATGCCATCCCTGGATTTTCCTTATTTGTGTGTCTAGGCCTTAGCTTGGCACTTATGGAAAACTGTATCAGTGAGATGATCTGGCTTTCCTTTTCAAATTTCATTCTCCTTGTCCCTTCCATTTTGGGATAACTTTGTGACAGTGTGACCAATGAGACATAAGCTGAAGTCTGCTATGAAATTCATGGGGGAATTTCTGCTTGCTTTCTTTTATCCACCCTGCTAATATAGACACAGATATGATGAGTGGACTTGAAACAGCCTTCTTCCTGCAATTGTGAGAGAAAGGCAAAGAGATTCACAGAGACTTTCACAGTAACATCATGAACTATATAACTAACATCACCAGTTGTCTTCTCCATATTTGTTATTATGTGAGAAAAAATAAACTCAAACCCTCGCTCCTGTGGGGAAAGTGGAGTTTTCTTCCATATTTTGGTGATCCATTCAGAATCTCTTGCTTGCTTGTCCAACTTGGCTCCTCCCCATTGCTGAACTTCTCACTTTGATACTAAGTTTTCAGCTCAGCATGCCCCCTTGTCTCCAGGGATGCTTGATGTTCCATGATGAACCAGCTTATCCCTTCAAGTGACCTCCATGCTGAAAACCAGACAGTATTCTTCTAGCCTGGATTCTTCAGACCTTGTCCTGGATGACTGATATAGTTTCCTGGTCTATTTGGTCACCCTACTTTCAATCTTTCCCAATTTCATTTTACAGTAGATACCACCACAATTAGATTTTTATAAAGAATATTTGGTAATAAAACCCAATGGTAATACACATCAAATGATGTACTAAAATATCTTCAGTGGTTCCGTACTGCCTGCTTAACTAGATATTCAAATACCCCTATAGTATCACTTTATTTAATCAGCCTGATTACAATTTTTCAATATTTAACCTATTTTCTTAGAAAATAGAATGTTCTTGTTCTTTAAATGGATCCTTTGATCTTCTACTTCTATAATTTTGTTTAAACTATTTCCTCCCCCTAGAATGTGTAATGTCTTGTTCTTCATTTTTTCCTCTAAAGATAACCCATTTATCAAGTCTTAGCTCAAGTGTCTTCTCTTCCACAGCATAATAACTTAATTTGGAAAATTTTTCACTTTTCTAGCATCTCTTGGAATAGCTACTTAAGGCACACAACATAATCACATAGTTTTACTGAGGCACTCCTGAGATTAGCAGCTTCTTGAGAGAAGAAATGATTTAATAATACTTTATACATATGTTCAATAAATATTCATGAAGTCTTTTTTCTATGTGAAGACGGTGCGAACAAGAGAGATAAGGTCCTTCTTCTGTAGTTTATGTTCTCGGGATCAAGGGGCAAATTTTACAGACAACAAGTAAGGGAATAAATAAACAAAATAGGATCATCTCAGATTCAGATTGGGCAGTGAGAGAATTTTTCCCCAAGGAGGTGGTATTTGAGATGAAACCTCAAATGATAAGAAGAACCAATCGCAAGAAGACTGAAGAGCAAGTAGGAAGTTGCTGAGTTGGGTCTGACTATGATGTGCCTGGAGAACACAGGGAGGGCAAGTGGATGGAGGATGGTGGGCAGGTGGGGGAGGGACAGGGAAGGCTAGTATGACATGAGGTTGCAGAGGTGGTAAGGGCTGACCTTGAAGGTCTGTGAAGGCCAAGCACAGTGGCTTGGATTTCATTCTAAGGTTTTAAAAAGGGAGTAATACGATCTAATTTACAATGTAGAAAGATCTCTCTGGCGGCTGTGGAGAAAACGGATTATATAGGGTCAAGAGTGGAAGCAGGAAGATTAATTGGAAGACTTCTGCAGTAATCAAGGGTATGATATAATAGCAGGTTGGATTTGGTGGTTATAGAAAAGGAAAGAAAAAATGGACTCACAGTCTCCATGATATTATGCATGGTAAGTTGAAATATAGCGTTCAACACATATATGCCTTAATATGTATCTACTTCCAAATAGTTTCTCATTCTTCATTTCTATCATACCTTTGAGTTTTTCTGGTTTGGATCACACAATATGGCTTAATATACCCCTGTTTGGCATTTGAAGAGCCAAAGAGAAACATACAAAAAAAAAAAAAACAAAACCCTTATATAAATTTAAGGAAATAGTAAGGGATCTACTACCAAAAGTCACAACCTGAAAAGCTGGAGTTTGGAGGGTCATATTGCTAAGTTAAAGAAATAAATCCTTCGAAACAAAAAGTAGAACTCAAAATGTGTGATAGGATGAAAATGAATGGGGTATTCAAATACAAAGACTGCATTAAAATAAAAAAGAGTCTCCAGTTAATACTAATTGCAACAGTGTGCCTTAATGATTGATAGGATAATTAATTTTCATTGAAATTGAAGATTCTCCAGTTCTAACTTACTCTTGCTTCTCTGGAAATATGAAATCTTCACATTACTATCTTTACATGATAAATTTCCCCGATAAGTAAGCTAACACTACCTTAAATATTATCTTACTAGAAAGGAATGTTTATAAAATTCTAAGAGCACTGAATGTGACCTGCTTTGTTTCTAAATTAGGAATCTGGGGAAAGATGAGTAAATTCAGTGGGTTCTCATTCTCTTTCACATATGCCTTCCAGTACATTTAGGATATTGCCTATGAAGATTCATCCTGCATTATGAATTAAATCCAAATTCCTTCATTACAAAGTAAAATCCTGGAGAAAATAGGATGATTTTTTGCCACTTTTTCACCCAAATCGTGTGAAACTTGGCCCCAGTCGGTGTGAAAACTGGCTGAAATCTGTATGAAAGGCAGTCTGGGTTTGTCAAAGTAGTTCATGAACTTTGAACAAACTTTCAGGGAACCGAGTCCAAGTCTTAGTTTGTAATGCAACATGAAACCAGGTGAATTTCAGAAGATTTCAAGTTTCATCCTGAAAATTTGGCCTAGCTTTATAATCAATCATCACTCTTGGTCACGATGAAAGCCAACACACCTTTTTGAAAACGAGAACTGCATGCAGACTGATGACAGCTAAGCTGCGAACCACCCCTTCACTTCCTTTGCCAAAGAAGAGTTCTCAGAATGGAAACAGTTTCCCTCTTACCTGGAAAGGCAAGTTGAGTGATTTTGGCATTGGGTGTAGAAAGAAATGATAATCAATATGTGGAGACACGCCTTGTGAAATGATCATCACCTACAGAGCAAGTGGCTAATGTCTAATCAGTTCAAGTGATGGGAGATTTATTCCATTCCCTTCTATGCAGTAGATAAGCATGATGTTTACTCTCTTGACCATTAAGATCACTGGCTAGAATAAGTACTCTGAAAACTCTCCAAGGCGTAATCATTATTTCTATATGAAGAATGAAGGATAAAAAGAAAAGTAAATCAGAACGTAACTTCTATCTTGTTCAAGAAACACAAGGAGATAAGAAGACAAAAAACTTTCAGGTTTGCATCAACTGCAGTTTTTGCAAAAAACAAACCAATGAACCCCTGAAAGCTCTATGCAGTATAAATGAATCCAATAATTAACTAAACACAGTACACTTTACAGAAAGACCACATAGTTTCTGTTTTCAACCTGAAAGTTTCAAATGTGTTTCCACTGGAAAAATTACTCTCTTCAACCAATTACTTGCTGTTGTGCATAGTGACATGAGAAAATTAAAAGGTATGTCTGAACAGAGCCACTACATCATTGGAACAGTATGTCTGAACATTTGGATAATAAGGCACAGATGTGAAGCAGAGGACTTGGCACTGCCAAGGTAACAACAAAGCATTCACCATTGGTTATAATGGTTTAAAGGGCCATATTTGAAAAGAATAAAAGATTGCCCTTCCTCCCACTATGCTAAATCATGTTACACCTTTTATCTGCCTAAAAATATGAAGAAAATCAGACAAATAAGTATTATTCCAACACAGGATAAAGAATAAATATGTAGAATACATTAATATTTTTATCTATAATAAAGCACATTTATGCAATAACACGTAAAGTTTAACTTAAAAAAAAAAAAGACCACATGGCCTTTATGTTGCAAAACAATGCATACAAACCCAAAGGACTCAACAGTCATTGGGAAGGTGGCTGCTGAGGACAGCTAGAAGTGATGCTGCCCCTTAATCAGTGGTCTAATTATTGCAGAATGTTTTACTCATGGGCATCAGGTTAAGATAATGCATAAGATATATACATTAGTCATTATTAAGCTTTTTCACTTACAAGCACTGTGGTATTTGTGTCAGTCATTACTAAATCATGCAGCACGAGGGCAGTTATGACAGTGGGGTACTTTCATTAAGTTTGGAGCAAGAAACTAATTTTCTGCCCAGAATAGGAAAAGTACAACTTACCCAAGGTCCCTGATCACCCTGTTCTCCCTGTATAATTGGAAGATAAGATGACAGCTTTAGCCAAAATCCATATGTGATACTTCTTAAAAAGGTCAAAATATAACACAGTACAGGGTCATGCCAATATGAATTTCCACTAAATTAGTTTTTGTCATGAATTTTCTTGCCTTATCACCTTTTGGACCAGGGGGGCCCTGAAAAAAAACAGAGAGAGGAGAAAAAAAAGTGTAATTTAGAAAAAACAATTGCAGCTTGAATAGATCCATTAGGTCAGTAGAAGATATATACAAAGGGCATGAAGATACAGATGACAATGACATTTCTCAATACATTTTGGTTTCTGAACTATAATTGTATTATAATTGGAATATGAAAATGGCAATACGTGTGTGTATGTAGACATTCATGCAGTTATGTTTCATCATCAGAATGTGGTATGTTGAATGGATTTTCACAAACTTAACACACCTATGCAAGGAGATCTCAGTTAAAGAAAACACTATCAGCAAGTCAGAAGCTGTCCTTGCCATTACTCTGTACCACTTGTTAACTGCTATTCTGACCACTGGCAACTTTATATAAGTGAAATTACACAGTAAGTGTCTGCTTGTTTTTGATCAAAGTGTATGCAGTTTATTCATAATTTGTGCATAGTTGTAGATGGCTATTACTGCTTTCTAACATTCCACTGTATGAACATAGCATAATTCATTCATTCATTCTCCTGTTGATGCCCATTTGTTTCCAGAAGGTTAGAGGCACTGGGCTAAAAATAGTGCTACAACAAACAGCCTCATACAAGTATTTTGGTGAAAAGTTGTATTCATTTCTGTTGGGTATATAGCTAGGAGTGGAACTGTTTGGTAATAGGAGTATACATGTTTAATTTTAGTAGGTCCTGTCAAATAGCTTTCCCAAGTGGCTTCTGCAATGTACACCCTCATCTGCAATGTATGAGAGCTTCAGTTGTTCCACATCATCATCAATACTTGGTATTTTCTATCTTTTTCACATTATATGTTCTGATGGGGGTGTAATAATTTCAGGTTTTTTAAAAATTTGTATTTCTTCTTGGTTCAGTAAGTTGAACCACCTTTTATACATTTATTGGCCATTTTACATCCTCTTTTATAAACTATGCACATCTTTTTCTCTTGTTCCATTGAATTGTTCTACTGCTTTGCTATAGTTCATTACACATTACCCATTATATGCCATGCATTTGTATGTAGATGGGTAGGGATATATAGTAGAGCTCTTTACATACAATGAATGAGTCATTCATCAGCTATGTTAATGCAAACATATTTTCCCATTCTGTGTACTGCTTTTATATTTTCTAAATGTTTTTTTAAATGAATTTTAAATAAATTCAATATAACTTTTTTTCTTTATAGTTGTCTTTTTCTTTTTTGTATTTCACTTAAGAAATCATTGCCTACTCCAATATCAAGAAGAGATTCTTCTACATGTAGTCTAAAAACCAAAAGCTTCATTATTTTATCTTCCATATTTGGATTTGAACTCATTGGGAACTGATTTTGTAAATGATAGGTGATAAAGTTAGGATGCTTTTTTCTCTAAGTGGATATCAAATTAACCAAACACCATGTAAGGAAAAGGCCTCTTTTCCCCATTGAGGTACTAGGTTACCTTTGTCATCAATCAGGCGACCATACATATATGTCTCTTTTCAGAAATTTCTTCTTTGGTGGGCAGCTGTCTATTCTTTAGGCACTTTGAGATTTTCTCTGCCTTTGAACAAAAACACTAATGGGAAATACTCATTCTAGAGGTATTAATTATGCTGTCTTCTCTAGTTCTTAAATATGAAGTCATGTTTTGTGGTTCAGCCCAACCTAAGGATCTGGAGCATTTTTAAGTCACCTTTAATCTCTCAGCTGTTTGTAGCAGGATTGGGAGACAAGGTCAAGCTCAGATAGGAGGTAAAGTCAAGGTTACTAACCCCTATCTTAACTTTCCCTTGCTGTTCCTCTGCAGGTGGGCACATAGCAATATTCCATCTAAATACTTTCTTCTGCTAAGAGCCAGTCATAGAGGAACTACTCTAGCTAGAGCTGAGAGATTATCATGAAATTAAGAGTAACAGATCAGGTCTCATGTTTTGTTTATTTTACATTGACAAAGAACTTTCACCTGTTATTGCTTAATCTTTCCCACAATGCAAGGCAGAACTTATTATGGTAATCCTTACATAAACGTCCCAAATGAAACTCAAATCTTATCTATGTTAGGCCTCTTATGAGTCTGTCAGGCTTCTAATCCAGTCTTCATAACTTCAAATGCTGGGGTTTTGATACTAAAGCTCTTGAACACAGATCTAGAACTGCATTCTCAGAGTCATGTCAGGTATCTGGTACCTGCCCTCAGCATTGTGCCCTCTGAAATGCCTCCCAACTACACATTCCCCACTGCCATGGACATTGGTCCCAAGACCTCAAGAGTCTAAATGAGAGAAAACAAGGAGATCCGGAGGGTGACAGGAAGCTATACCATGCGATGACCTTGATAAAAACCTTTCACTCAGATCAGTACAGGAAAGGGACCTGGGAGTGGTAGGGGGGAGGGATGGGAGCAGTGCTAGGGACTGATATTGGTCATTATTGCATGCATGTATGAGTATGTAACAATAAATCCCACCATTATGTACAAATATAATGCACCAATAAAAAAAAAACACGGGGGAAAAACATAAAAACCTTTCTCTCTTATCTGCAAATTATTTTATCACTGAAAAAGGGAAGTGAGAAAATTATTCTTTCTTAAAAGAGAAAATTATTTTTCTTAATGTTTTCAGTAAAATTTTAATATCCTTATTAATATTTTCAATAAATCAAGTTGTAAGTAAAAATTATAGTCTACCTACTGTCTGTAAAACTAAGGAATTTACTTGGTAATTTTAACACATACAAATGTTCATTAATTCTGTTTAAGTCGAATTCTATTTTTGGTAGAGCAAAGGAAAGAATAGTGAGGGGATTCCTACCATCATATTTATGCAATAGAATGAAGACTCTAGTCTTGATTTAAGTTGCATGTCATTGAACTCTATTTTGACTTTTACATACATCTGTTGGATGTTTCTAAAGAGTTCACCAATGTTCTGAGTACTGATAGAGCATATATTGGGAGAGGCTGATTTAGAAAGATGTGGTCTGTCCCTGTCCTTAAAAAAATAACTGGTTTAGCACAATTTACTGGCCTTCAGGAAAAATGACTCCTAGTTAAGTCCAACTACTTTAAGGTCAGCTTTTAATATAGACTATACCCAGGTTTTTCCCCTCTTCCCCTGCCTGCTTTTGCTAATAAGATTTCAGAGGCCAAGCCTTCCAAAGGCACTCTGTGAGGTTCTAAGGCATGTTGTCAAGCTTTTCTGTAAAAAAAATTTTTACAGTAGGGAACAGAAGCAACTCCTTTTCTCAAAGTCCTATGACCAAGACAAAAGCCTCGCGTATCAACTAGTGCTCTATTGCTGGAGCGCCTGGAGCAAGGACGCTTAATTCATGAACACATGAAATCTTGCACTCAAAACTGAGCAATAAATACTGCTGCTTCAAGGGCGGGTGTTTCTGAGCAGACAGCATGGCGTCCTGACACCTGCCAGCTCAAGACAGAAGCCAAGCCGAGGTCAACCTCCACTCACAGCTGTGGTGGCTGCTTGGGACACTCAGCCCCCACGTGTGTGTGGGATTAACAGCAGGTGTTTTCTTATGTTCTGACTGAAATCCCACTTTTCTTTCTGAGTTGAATTTCTTCACTGAAACCTGTATTTAATCTGAAGACCAGAGTGGGCCACCTTTGTAAACAGCATTTCAAAATTTGGGATCTGTGGTTGTTTTCTAAGCCAAAACATTACAAATTTTTAAAAAAGAGAGAGTTCTTTGATTATTAACTTTAGTTAGATCATGATTTCAGTTTTGCTTTGTCTTTAATTTAAAAAAAAAACTCATTACTATTTATTAAAGGATAGAGACCAATACAAATTAATAACTCTAATTGATTTATAGTGTATCAATAAATGGCATTTTGTTGTTTCCAACAACACCAAGTTTATCAATCTAAGATGTATTTGTTGTTTGGGTAACAATGTCAATGTCTGGATGGTTAACTATTGGTAAAACCAAGTTGAGATCAATGAAAAGATGAAATAAGGCAAAATTAGTATCGTAACTAACTAGGCTGTGAGTCACAGATTTATATCAGGTTTCTTTGGGGATTCCCCACTTTCTTGTCTTCTCTAGAATGTTGGAATTTGATCTATAAAAGATGTATTAAAGCACACTTTAATAAATAAAAAATTTGAAATGATTTTTCTAGATAGATTTATGCATAAATTAGGTCTCATTACATAAATTCTAAAAGGTACTAGTAACATTCATATTTATTAGTGTTGATAGTAGTTGGAACATTTCTTTTAGAGCATTGTTAGTGTTAACAATGTGGCACTCAGTTAACTGGTTTGCTGACACACTCTTTATAAATTTGGGGGGCAAGCTTCAAAGTAGCTCTTGTTCAAACAACTTTAAATTCAGCAATTATAGTGTACCTTTCTGTTTGTTCCAAGTTGTTGATGTAGGTCTTGTCCTATATTGATTCTAGTCTCCCAAATCTATATCTTGCCCAACAACTAAGGTTTTAGCTATTTTTCCATTCTCTATTGTCTATTTCAATTAAATGGGAAAACTAAACTAAAAGCATAAAGAAGTACAATGAATAACACTCAGGAAAATATTGGATTTTAATCTACATTACAGAAACTGAAATGCAACTGGCAGAAAGAGAGATTCATATGGTTTGAGCATCCCCCAAAATGGTCTTGTATTCATTAGAACCATACATTTTACTTCTTTTCTTTTTTTTATTTGTTAAATTTTACTTATTTTCAACTGGAAAAAGTAAAGAGGGACTAATTTTTAAGATAACAATCATGAAAACAAATTCTGCTAGTTCTACTAAAGCTAGGAAAAAAGAGAATAGGAGCAAATCCTAGGAATTCTTGGCAGCCAGGGCTGATGGGATAGAAGTGAGGTTATGATTTCTAGCCCAGAAAAATGTAGATAAGTTTATTTTTCTGGGCTAGAAATCTAACAATTTTTTTTCTGGTTAATCTTTTCATTACTGTAGAATTATGAGGACAAGCAAGTCGATTCTCTAAGCATTTATGGCTTTCATACAGGAATCTGGAGGAGGGACATATAAGTCAAGTCTTAGTCTATGGGATAAACACCGTGTTGTGGGAGAATGGAGAAGAAGAGGTAGGAGAGCTGGAGTTGAAAGGTGCTACTGTGATGTTATCCAGAGTTAAGGGAGCCTGGGAGGAGTGCTCAGACAGATGGGAAGGTGTGTCTAAGGGTGAGAAGGATACTGTGTTATCAGAGAAAGACAAAGAGGTTGGGACAGTAAGAACAGAAGTGGAGTGGGGACTGGAGATAGGGAATAGTGGAAAAGAGAAAAGCTGATCAACTATACCCAGGTGTCTAGTCCGATTCTGTCTTCAATTTAATAAGAGGAGATGAGATGAAATGAAGCCTGCTTTGCTTTGTGGCACTCAGAGCAGGGAGTGTTAGGGCTCCCTAGGAAGTTGTAACTTTAGTCCAGGAGAGAGATGGTAAAGGTCTGAATTAAGTTATGGTGGTGAGGACACGTGGAAAGTTCTAGATTTGGGAGACATTTCTGAGGCAGAACCAATGAGACCATCTAACTGATTGGACAGGGAGGCCACTGGCAGATCAACATGGTTTGAGCAGGTCCTGCTAATTGGAACAGTTACAGTTCTGTAAACTTGCAGAAGAGCATTGGCCTAAGTCAGTTCAATCTAGACCAATGCAGCAGTTCAGAGCGAAATGAATCATATCAGGTTTAATATCAGTGTTTAGGGTTGTATTTCAAATCCAAAGTGTTGGTAGCTTCAGATGGTCTAATTGAAAATAGGAGAGAGAGAGAGAGACAGAGACAGAGAAGGAGACACAGAGATAGAGAACTGTCATCACTACCAAGTAAGAGGTGCACAGATGATACATTACAGACACTGTGCCACCACCACTCTGAAGCCACTATTCTTCCTTAATTTCTGCAAAGAGGACATCTTTATTGCATTTCCAAACAGACTATAATATTCCCATATTTTAAAAGAATATTTTTCCTATTCTTTCAAAAAGTAATAAAACAGGATCTCCCACCCCAGCAGTTCTCTGGGAACACAGGGCAACGCCTTGGTCTGATGTTGGTCTTCTTTCTGAAGGGCTCAGGCACTCTTGCAAACATCATTTTATAAATATTCACAGTGTCCCAGGGAGGAAGAAACATGGAATATCCAAATTTTCTCTTGCATTAACTAAAATATAAGAACTAATTCTACTGATTGTAAGACTTCTGCCTTCTCCTTAGATCTGTTACTGACTTGGCCAGGGGTATAACGAGATGTGCACTCAAACCATATACTTATAAAGAAATTGAATTTGAGATGCTAATTTTTAACAAGTATCTGAATGTGCAGAAAACCATACTGCAAATAGTATTAATGATTGAAAATTTAGTGTTTTATTTGAAAAATACAATAATCTAATGATGAAGAGAGTAAACCTACTGATGTCCTTAAATCCAAAGGAGTCTTGGAATATGTCCCGAGTGATGGTTGGAAACAGACTATGCAAGTTTAATATAGTTTACCTCCTTTGTTCAGGAATCATTGTCAAAGAAAACAAAACAAAAACTTCATTGTAGTTTTCACCACATTACTTTAATGAATAAAACAAGACTGAACTTCAAGTCCTAGAAACACCTAGTTACCTCTACCTTAAAGTAGGTGCTCAATTAATTCTTGCTGAATCGAAACAGAAAGAACGCAGTAAAACTTTCTGCTGTTCAAAGCAGAAACATATAAAGAATAATAGAAGAACCAGATTAGCTGTTTATTATAGTGTCAAACTCTGCTAAGCCAGGGAAGGGAATTATAGCTATAAACAGATTTATAGCTTCAGACTTTACACTTTTCATTTTACATTGAAGATTAAAAGTGACCAAGCAGAAGGGGGTAGATATAAAGCAAAATTCTGAATATCAAAAACAGCTTTACTTACTAGAAAACTAATTTTTATAGCTATTATTTTCTGGACATTTTCTGGAGTGAAACAGTAACTCAAAGGTCTTTTGTGACATCTGCTTGCACCCTGAATGAGGGACTATATGTGGCCATGGTCAATCTTAAATCCTAAGCAGCTGCCACAAGAAAGCAATTAGTGGGTCTAGCACTAGAAGAAAATTTAGAAAATCCAAACATTAAAAAAGAACTCTGAAAAGTAAGACTGATGTTATGAAGTGAAGGGCTTATAAAACAGTGGGGATCAGGGACACTCACTCTGGCTTTCTTTTCTAACACAATACAAATTAAATACAGTCACATTGCTTCTCCTGCCAATAAAAACTAAAGGGTCTATTCTTCCTAACATCATTATTTGCTCTAAATGTTTTAAGATATTGCAAAAATTTTCTTTGATTAACTTTGAATTTTTTATACTTATTTTTAAGAGGTCAAACAAAATGAACTCCATGGTGAAAGACTTGGAATTCTAAACATTCCTTTTGTGGAAAGAAAGTATCATCTTGCTCTCCATGTGGCCATAGTAGCCCCTGTGATTTTACAACTCATGGCGTAAGCTATCCGCAACACTCTTATATCTTGATATGATTCAAATGTATTCAGAGATACATCCATCATTAAACCTCAGGTTTATTTTATAATCTATTTCAACATGTTTCCTAATACACCAGTCCAACATAATTTTGTCCAGGCTTCTTACAAAGGTTAAGATGATTTGAAGGTCAATTTGATTTTTTTGCTTCATTTCTAATATCTTATTGAGCAGTATACATTTTGTGAAATGCAGTTGTGCACAACACAAGGACAAAGGCAAGATGTCCTTTAAAGCCCAAGGAGATATTCAGAAGGAATGAAAAAAAATCCCTTACACCTGTCAGGTGTGACACCTGTCAGGTGAGTTTAAGAGAATCTGAATCTCAGGACATGGATATGCTTCTCAAATTTCCAATGTAGACTGGATCTTCCTAATTTTGGCTGGTGGCTAAGATGATCAGAAGCTCTTACTAGAAGCTTCAACAACAACCACACCCTGCATGTTTGGATTCTTCATTATTTTCCTCCTCTCTCTCAGTGGAGTGAACATAACATTGCACCTACCCACCTGCTTGTCTGCTCCCCAACATGGCCCTACTTGTCCTTTTCCTCAAAACAACATGACCATTCCCTTTGACTTCCCCCCAGAATCTCCCAACACATTCACTGACTTTCAAAGACAAGAGCACCATTCCCTCCTTTAAATGTACTATCTTCTCTCCTAGGAATTCCACCAACTTCCCAATATAATAAATAGGTTAGAGGAAAAAAAAGAAATTAGATTTGTGGGAAGAATGAAGAGGGAGCAGAGAAATCCTATTTTTATTGTCTGGTTTTGGGAGAAATAAAGGAATATGAGGCAAAATACATACTGCTCCTAGGGGCACTGCTCTCCATCAGGAAAGGAAAGCTGACATATGGAAGGGAAACTGCTCTTCTAGTCCTGTAGGACCTGGCAAGGATCGATCCTGGGCTAAGCCAAATAAACTGGAGCTTTGGGAGAAAGGGCTGACAAAACCCATAAATGTTCTGATTGCTATAATTTGTGCCTCAACTTTTTTCTTTTCACTCAACTCCCCTTCGTTAGCTATCAAATACACCCCCAGGCTTCAACTTGACTTATGTCCTCAACGCCTTTTTAAGCTACAGTTCTGTATTTTCAACTACTCGCCAGATGTCGAAGCCGAGATAGACCATTGTTAGCTCAAACTCAACCTTCTCAAACCAAACTTCTCCATTTCTGCTGCAAGACGATCATGATTACAGACTTTCCCACTTTTGTTAAATACACAACCACTCCTCCCGGCGTAAAAGCTGAGTTTCACATTTGATTCAGCAAATTTGATCTAAGTCAAGTCCTGTAAGTTTTATTTCCCATAAAATCCCTTGAATCTATCCCCATCGGCCCATGCTGGCTGCCAGCATCCTTGTCCACAAGCCCCTCTTGATGTTTCCTGACTCTACTCCACCCTACATGCTTTGGTGAAGCTTGGTTTTCTCTCTGGGCATGGTGGCACATACCCATAGTGCCAGCTACTTGGAAGGTTGAGGTGGGAGGATCACTTAAGTACAGGAGTTTGGGGCCAGCCTAGGTAACACAGTGAGACCAACACAGGGAGAACATTTTTTTTCTAAAGCACATTTCTGAACATATCATTCCTCAGCTCAAAAAACTTCAGGGGCCCATTTGAAAACCCACCGAGCAGAAGCAGCCCTGGGCAACAATAATTAATGGGTGTAAAAGCCATTTGGCAGCACTGCTGACAGAATCAACTAACTGATCAAACAGTATGTGCTTCCTGATGTAAACTAGGAAGTAGACTGTGCCTTTAAAACATGTTTCCTAAATATTGAAACAAACTTAACAAAACCTCTAAATGTAACTTGTAGTTTAGAAAAAATACAGAAAATAGGGGAATGAGTTAAACAACATCATAAGGAAATATTTAGACCAATACAGAATGTGAGAATACACACACACACACACACACACACACACACACACAGGACAAATGTCTTAGAAAAATTTTTAAAAAAGGGAAACTACTATAGAATACCAGAGACTGAAGGATTTTAATAATTAAAGGCTCAGTGTAGGCTTTGGGTGTTGATTCAAACAAAGCATTTGTACAAAGACATTTTGTCAACAAATGGGGGGAACTTGAATTCAGACTGGGTATGATGATATTAAGGAATTTTTCTAAGACTGTTGATGATGTTAAAATACACCAATTAAAAAAATGATAAGAGTGTGTGCTTAACATGCGTGAAGGTCTGGATACAATCTCCAGCATAAATAAATAAATAAATAAATAAATAAATAAATAAATAAATAAATAAATAAATAAATAAATAAATAAATAAACAAGTGGAAAGGATGTATGAAATAAGATTAGAATTTGTATTTCTTAAAGCTGAGTGACAGGTGATGTGTCTAGGTCAGTTTACAATACTATTTTCTTTTTTGAGTGTGTTTGAAAAATTTCCATAAGTAGTTACCTATTTTTAAATTCATTTAAAAAGGTCCTCTGATTCCTACCAAATCAAGAGTGATTGTGCCTATGTCCAATTCCTTTATAACCTGCAGTTAATTTTCCTTTTTGCCTTATTTCTCCTCTCCTCCAGCCAGCCTTGAATACCTGCTGTCCCCAGAGTGACCTTTGTTCCTGCCATTTTCTGTCAAATAAACATCAAAAATGATCATATTGTTTGGAATGATTAGAGCACATCTTTTATAACACCTCTTACCTGGCAGCTCAACTATGGTGCTACTTAGAGTCAAAATAAGCAGGACACTTTTGAGTTTCTGAAGGAAATTTCTGTCCTTTCAGTAAAGTCCCCTCTCCCTGGCCCACCCCACTTTGGTTATAGATCTCAATTTCCTTAGTATCACCTCGTCCTCCTTTCCATATGCCCTTTCCTGTGTTTCAACTCCTGAAGCACAAGCTCCTCTTTCATGAAAGTTGGCTCACCCTGCTGGAAGGAAGGTTTGTTCACCCTAAAATACTACTTCCTAGGCAGGAGAAGTACAGTCTATCCTCTTTGCTGGGGAAGAAAAACACTGACCTTGGAGTTTTATATGTGCTAGCACATGACCTCTGGCAGGACATCTAAATTCTTTAAGCCTCAGTTTCTTCATCTGTAAGATGGAGTGAAGATAATTACCTCCAATGGGAGCTCAAGGAAGCAATTAAAAGACCAGGGTTTTCTGTAAAAGTTACTTCCTTTCACATCTACTTTAATTCTAGTGTGTAGTTTTGTTCCTTCTACATGGTAAATATTTAATAAATACATTAGCAGGTTTCCTGCAACTGTTACTCACCAGGGCCAAAATTAGTATTCTCTTAACAGCCTGTTGGCAATCAAAAAGTGACCGATACCTGTGTGCTCAACTTGCTTCTAAGAACTGCTAGTGAATACATGAGAATTCAGCTAGAAATTTTATCTTTGGGGATCACTATGATTTCTCATCTGTTGACTCATGACACTAGTTCAGAAGAAGTAAGACTAATAGCAAAAAGGCACAGTAGTGCATGCCAGTGATCCCAGCCACTTGGGAGGCTGAGGCAGGAGGAGAGCAAGTTCAAGGTCAGCCTGGGCAACTCAGCCAGACCCTATCTCAAAATAAAAAAATAAAAAGGACTGGAGATATGGCTCAATGGTACAGCACCCCTGGGTTCAATTCCCATTACAATCAACCTTGCATTGTCTTTGGGGGTGAAATAAACAGAATTCAATGAGTTCAATAGGAAAAAAAATTCTCATAAACCTAGGCAGATAGTTTTGGCTCCTGTCTTTTCCCTATGACTCCAGACTTTGAGAAAGAATGTGCTATTTTTCAATCTTCCCCTCATTCAATACAAAGTCACTCCTAAAATCACATCAATGCTGCTTTAAAAAAAACACAATGCTACTTAAATGACTAAATGACCTCCTACTTGCAAACCTAGTGACGGTATTTCACAAGCCTGGGTGCCTTCCTTAGCTTTGTTGGCAATGCTTTCCTCTGGGGCTTCCATCTGATAGTGCTTCCTTGGTCTCCTTCCTCAATCCTCTTCCTTTCTACACTCCATAACTAATCTCACCCCTAGCTTTTCTTTCCCCTCTACATTCACTTCCACACTTTCAGCTACTACTTTCCAACTCTATTCCCAGCTGTGGCTTCTCTCCAGGACTCTACTTGTGTCCACCCTACATCTTCTCCCAGATAGCATGTTCTCATCTTAGATCACTATGTCCACCATTAAGACCAGCTAGTTCTCTTCTGAAATTGCATACACTTTCTTCAGGGCTCTACTGGCCCATATTGAGGCTTTGTATTAGTTAGATAAGGAGGATTTTCCTCTGGATGGTGGTAGCCCCAGGCCAAGGTTCATGACTTGGCAAGTAGAGCATGAAGTGATTTTAGAGAGTACCCTGCCCTTGGCTGAGCCCCCTTGTACAGTGCACAACTTACACAAATGTTAAGTGGCAGGCGTGGTGGTGAGTTTATGGCAAGTATAATATTTCTTTCAAAAACTCAAAACCCTACTGTGCCTTTTCTAAAATTCTCCATAACTCATGTTGCCAGGTATGATGCTTCAAGAAAGGTGCCTCAACATGATAACCAATATTTATTTGAATATGTCAATTGAGGATGTATCATCTCTGAATTACACTCAATTCCATGTATTTCTTATTAAAAGAATTTTTTTTCTAAATGTAAATTATTAAAGTAGATTTCTACATGACTTAAGATCTGAAATAATTAGCACAAATATGCAAATATACTGGTCATTTGGGTAGGGGAAAAAATACCCGAAGCCATAAATTTCACTTACAGCGGGAGAAAAGTCTTATTCTTTATGTTAACTAGGTTTAAATGTATCCAACAAAAAGAAGGCCTTTTAAAAGTCTGAGATGGCTCAAAGTACATTGATTTTATTTCAATAAAGAACAAAATTTTGAATTTAAACTCTGTCACTAAAATTCTTTGAATTAAAACGCTATAATTAAGGATAATTACATTATTTAATTCAAAATTTTGAATTAAAACACTATCATTAAGAAGAGTCATGGGGCTGGGGTTGTGGCTCAGTGGTAGAGTACTCGCCAAGCACAGGCAAGGCCCTGGGTTCGATCCTCAGCACCACATAAAAAAGATAAATAAAATAAAGGTATTGTGTCCAACTACAACTAAAAAATAGATATTAAAAAAAAGAAGAGTAATGGGCTAGGGTTGTGGCTCAGGGGTAGAGCACTTGCCTAGCATGTGTGAGGCAGCGAGGCACTAGGTTCAATTCTCAGCACCACATATAAATAAATGAATAAAATAAAGGTCCATTGACATCTAAAAAGTTAAAAAAAAGAAGAATCAGTTACACAAATTTGTACATAACTGTTCGTTTTACAGAAGGTCCTATACTCTAACCATATCCAACAGCGATAATCACTTTTCATGAATTTCCTAACTTTCAGATTGAATTAATTATCTAAAACATCAAATATTTTGAACAATTATAAGATTAATTCTTTATGACTGTTTCAGTAAGTATTCATAAGAGAAGTACATATGTGAGTGTTTATACACAAATAGACTTTAACAACGCTGATTTAAGTGCTTCATTAAGTTAGGTATCAAGTCAAAACCAATCATCCTCATTTTACATTGAAAAACTGAAGGATAAAAGTTAGATAACCTGCCCCAACTCATCTAAGTTGTAAGTGGTAGACAGAATTTAAACCTAGGAGTCTACATCCAGAGCCCACACCCTCAATTCCATGTGTGTGTGTCACATGCTACCTTAAAATAGACTTCTAGTTCACGGGATTAGACAAAGGAAAAAGAAACAAAGGTGGAATGCTAATAGGAAAGACAGTAGAATGGATTAGACACAACTTTCCTATGTTCATTATGAATACACAACCAGTGTAACTCCACATCATGTACAACCACAAGAACGGGAAGTTATACTCCATGTATGTAAAATAAGTCAAAATATACTCTACTGTCACGTATATCTAAGAAGAACAAAATAGATAGATAGATAGATAGATAGATAGATAGATAGATAGATAGATAGATAGATAGACTTCTAATCCTGAGTAACAGGAGCAAGGCTTTGGCTATCACAATACCTGATCTTAAATTACACTACAGAGCTATCATAACAAAAACTGCATGGTATTGGCATAAAAACAGAAACAAAGATGAATGGAATAGAATGGAATACACAGATACAAATCCACATAAATAGTCACCTGATCCTTAAGGAAAGGTGCCAAAAATATACACTGGAGAAAAGACAGCCTTTTGAGCAAATGGTGCTGGGAAAACTGGATATCCATACATAGAGAGTAAAACTAAATCCCCATCTCTCATCCTGCAACTAAAAATAAATCAAAGACCTAGGGATTAGACCAGAAACAGCCAAATTGCTAGAAGAAAATATAGAGGTAACACACCAAAACATTGATGCAGTCCCTAACTTCCTTAATAAGACTCTTAATGCTCATGAAATAAAACTAAGAATCAGAAAATGGGACAGCATTAAATTAAAAAGCCTCTGCACAGCAAAGGAAATAAGACTGTGGAGAGAGAGTCTAAAGACTGAGGGAAATTTTTTGCTAGCTACTCTTCCAACAGGGATTAATAATCAGAATATATAAAGAACTGAAAAAAAAAAAACTTTTACACCAGAAAACCTCATACACTCAATAGATGGGCCAAAAATATAAAGAAACATTTCTCAAAAGAGGAAATATAAATAGTAAGCAAATACATAAAAAAATGTTCAACATCCATAGCAATCAGGGAGATGCAAATCAAGAGTATACTGAGATTGCATCTTACCCTAGTTCGAATGCCAATCATTGAGAATACAAATAATGATAATGCTGTAAGGATGTGGGCTAAAATGTACACTTATATATGGCTGATGGGACTGAAAATTAGTACAAACACTTTGGAAAACAGCATAGAGATTCCTCAAAAGACTGGAAATAGAACCACCACACAATCCAGCTTTCCTACTCCTTTTTTATCCAAAATAACTATAATAAGCATATTATAGTGATATGTGCATACCAATGTTTATAGCAGCTCAATTCACAATGTCCAAGTTATGAAAACAACCTAGGTCCTCATCAATATATAATGGATAAAGAAAATGTAATATACATACACAATGCAGTTTTATTCCATTTATATAAAGAAGAATAAAATCATGGCATATGCTGAAATGGATAGAATTAGAGAATGTCATACTAAGTAAAATAAACCAGATTCAGATTGTCAAGGGCTAAATTTTTTTTTCTCACATGTGGAACTAAGGATAAATAAAGGAATTTAAAAAAGGGAATCTCACAAAAGTAGAAGGAAGATCAGTAGAATAGGAACAGGGGAACAGGGGGAAGGAAATGGGAAGAACTAGGGAATCAAATTGAACAAATTATACTAGGCATGAATATACCACAGTGGATTCCAATTTTATATGTAACTATATTGCATCAATTAAAATAAATAAATAGAAGGAAGAGCAATAGAATATAGGAAAGGGATGGGAGAGAGGGAAGAAAATGGAGTAAGTGAAATGGAGGCTACATGCATTTTATGAGTGTGTCAGAATGAACCTCACTACTGTGTGTAACTCTAATGCACTAAAACTTTTTAAAATTAAAAAATATATACTGCTAAAAGCTGATATCTTCAGTTAGTTCATCCATTTAATCATATGCACATAAATTATCATTAAATACAAATTAGTAAATGCATATATATTTTTTTCTTTTTCTATTTCTTTTTTTATTAGTTGCTCAAAACATTACAATCATCTTGACATATCCTATATCATACCTTTGATTCAAATGGGGTATGAATTCTTATTTTTCCACGTGTACAGATTGCAGGATTACATTGGTTATACAGCCACATTTATACATACTGCCATACTAGTGTCTGTTGTATTCTGCTGTGGGACTGGGGGTATAGTTCAGTGGAAGGATGCTTGCCTAGCATTTGTGAAGCCCTGGGTTCAATCTGCAGCCACCCACACACATACACGCCCACAAGTTTATTGTGTGTTTTCTATGTATTAACACTGCATAAAGAAAATGAGATACAAAACTGAGTGGTTTGGGTAGTAACAGCTTCCATACAGGCAAGTATGGATTAACTTAATTATTCACGAAATTCTACGTGTTGTTCACCTTAATTCAGATGGTATTAAGAGGAATGTATTTGCTAGAGAACATGGCATAACACTGGTGATAGAAATTCTTCAATATCAGTGGGATAAAACTGTAAACTAGATTAAACTTTGAGATAATATTATACCATTTAAATACAGAAATGATAATGTAAAAATATAATATGGATTCTAGTAAGATAAACAAACTTATATTATGTGCATTCTTAATACTATAAATCATCTGGAGTACAATGGAGGCTTTCATACATATTATTTTTTTAAGAAAGAAAGAGAGAGAGAGAGAGAGAGAGAGAGAGAGAGAGAGAGAGAGAGAGAGAGAGAATTTTATTTTTAATATTTATTTTTTAGTTCTCAGCGGACACAACATCTTTGTTGGTATGTGGTGCTGAGGATTGAACCCGGGCCGAACGTACACCAGGCGAGTGCGGTACCAGTTGAGCCACATCCCCAGCCCAAAATATTTATTTAGTTGTAGATGAACACACAGTATCTTTATTTTTATGTGGTGCTGAGGATTGAACCAGTGCCTCACACATGCGAGGCAAGCACTCTACCACTGAGCTACAGCCTCAGCCCTCTCATACATATTAACCATGTACTTAAAATATCAAAAAACTAGTAAAGCATTAATATTTGTATTATTACCATCTTTTTCATATAAAATATAGATAAAATGTATGGGGGATGATAATATTTTGCAAGTTTAGCATGATTTACTCAATATGGGCTCCATTACCAGCTTAACATGACAGCTCTATTGTCATTTGAGTAAAATCAAGACTTTTTCCCCACATGTGTGCACACGCATGCACATATTTCTCAAAGAATGTGTATGTCCTCCCTCTGCCCCCAAGTCAAACTATGCGAATCTGGAAAAGGCTAGATGGAAACACAAACATGAAATATGGGAATTGCTAAAGTGTTAGGTTAGAAGGAGCTTAGTATATAATTTAAAACATATGAATAGAAACTTAAATACTGCCCCCCAAATATAATACTTTATCCAGGAACAATTCCTTACAAGGCATACACAGCTTGGATTTTATAAATTTTAGCAAAATATTGTGAAATGGCAATGACAATATCAGAAAAAAAGAAAGAAACAAAAGGGATTTGGGTGAAAAGGCAATGTGACATCTTCTATTTCTTTTCAAGTGTATCTGAGAAAACACAAATGGAAGCCACACGCCTCCATGTGCAGTTGTCTGATGGTATTTGCTTTTGGTTTTCTCTTACATTTCTTTCTCACTGGGTAATACAGAATTACAACACACACCACTTCAGTGCTCCAAATTTCTAAGGGAATCATAGCTCCTTCATGTTTACATGCAACTCCAAGTCCAAGTTACAAGAGGGATTAGAAACTGTAAAAACTTTATGTAAAAAAAAAAGAAAAAAAATCTTGATATGGAAGGGTACCCCACCTAAGACAATGATCCCACTACTTCATATCCTCTATTGAAGGTACAGACAGGATTATATGGACCACAGAAAATGCATTTTTGAGAAAAGTGTATGATGGAATTCTATGAACCTTTTAAAAAACAACTAGCTTCTACATTTTCTATTATTGTAATGATTTATTAGTGGGAAAATATTAATTGTGTATTATGCCACAATCACTATAAACTACTTAAATACTATAAACTACTTAATACACAATCACTATAAACTACTTTCTCCAAGATTTGCTTGTTAAAAATCAAAGCCAACTCTTGAACCTCACAAATAAATTGTTAAGAAATAAAATATCAGAAGTATGACCCTGGGTTAGTGCTGTTTATTTTCCCCAAAGGTAAGATATCAATATAAATAAACTCCTACAATTAAAGAAAAAAAAGGTATCTAAAGTCTACAAGCCATATGGAATCAAGATACTGAAACTGATAAATGTTGAATAAAGTCCCAGCCCTCAGAAACCTCAAAGACTTGTTTTGCATGTCATTATTTATGGCATGATGTTACGGGCTGGGGCATTTAGATAAAGTACAAAAAAATTGATCATTTTATCTTTCCCCCAGCTTCTGTTTCCTTATGCTCTTCTATTTGTTGAACTGTTGTTATGTGCAAAGAACTAAGTTAGATGTTGTGGAGAATAGATCTTGCCCCCTGAAGATCATAAAAGCTGTTAAGAAAGTGGAAAAAAGATGTTTATAAATATGATACAACTCTAAGAGGAAGAGGGAGAAAGGGTATTAATATTTACTGAGTGCTTGCCATGTTCGAGGCACTACATTAGACATTCTACATACAGCATATTATTTTAATCCTCTCGCCATCTGTTGAGATAAGATAGTATTATCTCTGCTTTACAGATGGGGAAAATGACCCTCAGAGTGACTGAGGAATTCACCCAAGATGGCAGTGCTTGCAAGTGGTAGAGCTAGGATTTGACTTATGATCTGTCTGACTTGAACATCGATGCCCCTTTTCTTCAAGAGTATAATATTATAAAAAGATGAACAGATAAAGTGATGTGGGAATCCAGAAAAAAGCAGAAGTCACGTTTGGGTAAGGGAGAGTAAAGACATCTTGTTAAAGCAGCAGCATTTCACTGTAAAAGGTGATCATGTATGGACACGTGAAAACTGAGGGTTAAAAGGGAAGCTGTTTATGAGAAAAGGCAAAAAAAATGTTTTTGATGAGAAAAAAATTAAATGTTTTCATTTCATTTGGGTGATGCATACAGTCTAGAAAGAGCATTATTGAGAAGTTAATGGAAGATAAGTCTGGAAAACCGACCAAGTCAGAGGATGTGAATGTCAGGTAAGAAACTAGATTCTAGTCTAAGTGGTAAACATATTGAGACTAAAAGCTTCGGGGGATCATAAGAGTGACATAATCAGAACCATAGCAGAAAATGTTACCTGGCCAAGATACACAGAACAAGGTTGATAGAATACTCCATTCCAACTCTCATTGCTTTCACAATAGAGGCAGGAAAATGCCAAATATTTGCTTTTCTCTGCTTTTCTTATTGCTGCAAAAAATGGCCAGGTAACAGGCATGTCTTCACAGCGAGAGGAATGGAAATAGGGAAGTCAGGGCCAAAAGAAATGGAAATCCAGAATCCTGTCAAGTAGTCGGTGAGCTGGGGCATTTAATCATTCAACCCACCATTAGCATGGCTGCATAGAACTATGACTCTCTCACTTAGTTGGAAAGAGGAAAGGAAAAGGAGGACCTGGAGGAACAGTGTAAGGTAGAAAGGGCATATAGGGTTGGGGAGTTAGAGGATATCTCAGTACCAGAACAGAGTTACCTGGAGCTGGACAGAAATCCAATTATTAAAACTAAGACATGATACCAGGACTATGCTTAGAACAAGGTACTGATCCTGAGTCACCTGCATACAGACAAAAGACCTCCTTAAGTGTCTTATGTTTAAGGTCCAGATTGAGCCTGAGGATTACTCAGATATGCAGATATAGTGCAGAAATGCAGGTGAGGTTAAAGCTTTCCTTGGAAGTAATAGGTCTGGAGATTTGAGAACTTCCACACTTTATTGACCAATAGTATTAAGCTATCAAACTATCACAAGAAATGTGAATTTTTTTTTTCTAAATTAGACATACATACAGGACATGTAAGCATGTTTAGCACACTGTCAGGGAAATGCAAATAAAATCTATAGAGAGATATAATCTCACACCTCTTAAGATGGCTATTTTCCAAAAAACAAGATACAAGATATAAGTGAGAGTATGGAGAAAATAGAGCCCTGTTCATTATTGGTAGGAAAGTGAAGAATCACCATCACTATGGAAAACAACATACAAGTACCTTAAAAATTAAAAACAGAATCACCATTTGTTCAGCAATCTCACTTCTAGGAATATATTCAAAGGGAAATGAAATCAGGATATTAAAGAGATCTCTGTAAGCCCATGATTACTGAAGTACTTTACACAGCACCCACAATATGGAATCAACCTAAGTGTTTATTTTCCTTTCTCAGATGAGTAAGAAAAATATGGTATATAAACACAATGGAATACTATTCTGCCACATAAAAGAATAAATCCTGCCATTTGCAAAAATATGGCTGAACCTGGAGGACATTATATTAATTTAAATGAGCCACGCACAGAAAGACAAATATTTCCTAATATTACATCTATGTGAAATCTATCCATAATAGTCAATATATAGAATCAGTATAAGTGTCCATTGACGGATGAATGGAGGTGTGTGTATATATATATATATATATACACACACACACACACACACATACATACACACACACACACATATGTGTGTGTGTGTGTGTATGTGTGTATACATATACATAATGACAACAGAATATTATTAGCTATGAGTGAGAAGGAAATCCCGGCAGTTTTGATAACATAGATTAACCTTGAGGACATTCTACAAAGTAAACTAGAGTCACAAAGACAAATACTGTATGATCTCACTCATATGTCAAATTTAAAAGAAGCTGAATTCATAGAAACATAGAGTCGGGACTATGGGTGGCAGAAATGGGGAGATTTTGGCAAAAAATTACAAACTTTCAGTGAATAGAGGAACCACTTGTGAGGAGGTAACATTGTCTTGCATGGATAGAGGTGGATGATAATTCTTTTGTTGTAACCATCATTGATGTAAATATATATGAAGTCATCACTGTTCACCTTCAATACATTCAATTAAATATTTAAATTAAAATATATAATTTTTCAAAATAAAAATAAAACAGAGTCATTGTAAGAACAGAAGCTGAATCTGTTTTATTCACCATAATTCCAGTCTTCCTGTGCCTTAGCAGGGGTTAAATAAATACTTGTTGAGTGATTGAATTTAATTATGTTAATATGAGTTACTGAACAAATATCAGGGTCACTTTCATTTCAATAGCTTGTATTTCAAACTAGAGACAATGAAAAATACTCAAACACTCATCTGCCTTTTTTCTAACTTCCTTTCCTTCCTTCTGCCCTACTTGTCCTCTGTTGTCACTTATTTTTCCTCTTTACACTCATGTTTTTCAAGTCACTGTGACATTATTTACTCTAGTGTGTCGTCTTCCCCCTCCAAAAATTTAATGTCCTTTGATTCAGTAGAGTCACAGCAACATCCTCTCCATTCACGTCCTGCCTCTTTATTTTTTATTTATTTTTTACCTTAACCCTAGGTGCTAGAATTGCTTTTCTCCTTTATTTCTAATATCCTTTCATTATTTTGTTTTCCATGTCAGGAACCTTCCCCCCACTCTACCCCCCAGGTAAATGCTAACACTCACCTGTCTTCCCTAAGCTCTCCTTTCCTATCAGATTTATACTACTATTGTAACAGGGTTCACTGCCATTTACTTCTCAGTCTTATTCACAATGTCTTAAGGATCTCAGCTTAAGTCCATCTAAGCTGTATTCAACTTTAGGAAAATGATCAGAACGACTCACTGAATAACTCCCTCATAACCAACAGTCTTCAAAATACAACCTTATTCATCTGGAAGCCCTTATGAAAGAACACATGATATGGAAAAAAGTATTAAAGAAGAGTTCTACACCTTTTAATATTGTGAATAAGATGATGTGGAATGGTTTAAAACTATGCAAAAAATCATAAACATAAACTTTTGCACAAGAATAACAAGTGCCTAGCTGCAATTCTGTTCAAATCTTTTTTAAAAGTTAAAAGTGTTCAAAAATCACAATCAAACATTTCTGATTCTCTTTGGAAGTTAATTGTTTGGAAATCTTATTTTGTCTTCCCATGGGGATTATGATATAATTATTATAATAATCCACAGGTTATTCCCAATCCCCCCAAATATTCTTATTATAGAAACAAACCATTAATTGGTACTTGTATCTTAATGAAAAATCCATCAAAAATTGGAATTTGACATTTAGAAATGTATCATTCAGAATACTGCTCAACAGTAGTGGATATTCAAAGGACTAGGCAGGCTAGATAACAGAGGCCACAGGTGATATGGCTATGACTCAGGGAGGGGAAGGAAACTTGGAAATAAGTTGTCCCTTATTTACATGGCAAACTCTCTTCTTTTTTTTCCACCTCCCTAAAGTAGTTGCAGAAGGAGATGGGAGAGAAGATAAGAAGGAAGTTTTTCAATGTTCATGCCCTTCCCTTTCCCACAGTTAATGGCATGTGCAAAGGTTAAGAAGGAAGAGGATCAGCAGGGAGGAAGTGTAGGTAAATTATATTAAATTTTACACCCACACAAAAAGAAGAAAGTGAGGGAAACTAAAAACATTGACATTTTAAGGAAAAAGAAGAGATTGTTTTAAGTCATTAAAAAAAAAGAGGAAGACATACCCCAAATTACAAGTTCCTGGTACTAGAAATACATTCTATGTGACTAGTCGTTTGCAGTGGCTAAATAACAGAATAAGAAAATTTTAAGATAAATTTGATCACATAAAATAAACCTTTTAACCATTTATAAATTCATAAAATTTCCCAACTTTGGGTTTTAAGTGTATATTGCTTGCTTATTCACTGAATGCACCTTATGAAGCTGTGTTAAACAGATTTAATGGATAGTTTATATGAATTTACTCAAGAAAAAAGTAGATGCATTATAAAGTGTGAATGTAAGATATAATTGTATAAAATGTAATAACTGCTGCACTAATTGATAATCACATCTATTACAGGAGTCATTTCTAAATGTTCAGATTTTTGATAGATGAATTTTATTTCTTGAGTTAAAATCCTGTTGAAAGTCTACTTTCTTTGCAAAATAAATTTCCCAAGAACAGATTAGAGCCTGAGAAATTAACACATTAAAACAGGTAGTGGTGAAAATTAAATATAAAGATGGATAGGAGCCTCTATATAAAATTCACTTATAATTTATAAAGATCCTCAAAACAGCTAATGATCATGTACTTAATTGAAAACTTCACTAAGAACTATTTAATACACAAAAATGGAAGTTTCTTTGGAAAACTATTATGATAATAATGGAGTCTTAGGGGTAGGCTAGACTTTTTCTTTTGTGCTCCAGAAATACAATGTGAGAGTATGAGTTGGTTTTTCACTTCCCTCTCACACCTATTCTCCATAAATTCATTGCACTCCTCTTGCTGTGATCTGAGGAAGATGTTTTGAATTAAATTCTCATGTGATTGTCTTGGTCCCTACAGGCTAAAACAAAGGAAAAACAAGAGCAGGGCACCATTTGACAATTCCAGGTCCATTTTCACTCTAAATTTCCAGAATTGTCAAATACACATGAAAATTAGATCGACTTTGTGTTTTTTTCACAGTAAATATAAGACCTGGAATCAAGGTCCTCTGAAGTACCATGATACATGTTCAAGTCTTAGCTATAATGATCCATGATGCTCCTGGTTCTGTCCATTCTTGGCTTGTCATCTGGCTTACTCTCTTTCTTCTATTCATCAACTACGGCTAATACTCAAGACCTATTATGACTGTACTTTGCTATTTGTAATTATTTTCTTTAGCACTTTCTTAAATAATATACTTTTAATCTTGTCTTTATTTCCAATATCCAAGTCTCTATATTTCATTTGTAAATTTTCCATCCTGTTTTATGTAAGATGCTTTCACTTGGATGTGGGAATGGATGTAGTTGCCCACCCACACCACAACCGTGCTCAAAGACAGTGCTGGAATACCCATTCTGCATGTCCCTACAGCTTTCCATATTTCTCTAGCAGCTGGAGTATTAAGACCTTCTGGTGCAGGCCAGAAGTACCACAGAATGAAAATCTGGACCGGACTTTCAAGAAAGAAGAAAGGGAAATTATTGGATAAATACATCAACTTCCTTGCCCCTCAGCAGGATGTTTCTGAGGCATGTTCTACATTGTCTCTCACAGGTTTTTCAGCTGGATTGAACCTCAGCTGTCCACAGCAATAACCTCTTCATTAATGTATCAGCTTTTTTGTTGTTGTTGTTGTTATTCTGTTTTCCCAGAATAATTTTTCCCCTACAATGTCTCCTGGGATCCTATCTTGAACTACTTATGCCCAAATTCTTTTTTTTTAAAGAGAGAGTGAGAGAGGAGAGAGAGAGAGAGAGAGAGAGAGAGAGAGAGAGAGAGAGAGAGAACTTTTAATATTTATTTTTTAGTTCTCGGCGAACACAACATCTTTGTTGGTATGTGGTGCTGAGGATCAAACCCGGGCTGCACGCATGCCAGGCGAGCGCACTACCGCTTGAGCCACATCCCCAGCTCCTATGCCCAAATTCTTAAGAATTACTTGGACATGGTTGGAGATGGCTGGCTAAAACAGAGGTTCTATATAAACTTCAAATGTGTTAAAGATAACAATCTTCTTTCAAAACTAACACTCCAACTTTACCATATGCTGTTTCATCTTCTTTTCCCTCAAAGGCTGAGTATTAGAATATTAGGGTTTGGAGTCAGAATGACCTCTGCTTCCAGCTCTATGGTATCACCCAGGCAAGTAATTTATCTCTTATGAATTTATATATCTATATATAAGTATATTTTACATATTTATATAGGCAATTATAAATACATGAATATGTTTATATTTATATATGTACATATAAAACTACCTTCTAGTATAACCTGTCCAGGGCTTCTGTAAGCATTCATTAAAATAAAGCATGCTAAGCTCTTTATACTTTGTCTTTATCCCATTATAATTTAGCTCAAATTTAGAAAACAAACCATAATTCCCTTCTGTAGGTTTTTCTTCCTCTAAAAACTACCTTGAGCTCACCTGGAATGCAAGAGTGAATGTTACAAATAACGAGAGTATTCTTTGATAGCAACATAAACTAATTAAAGATAAATTTTTTTTTCTCCTGAGCTTAGTATGAAAAGAACTGACTGACGCAGTGAGATTTTTTTTTTTTTGGATTATTATTCTTATACACAGAGCTCCCAAAAACTATGAAAAATATTCTTGTGGTCTACTGTGAGGATTATCACATGATAGGTAATTCATAATATTGACTGCAAAAGAGAGAATGGCACTCAATGAATAATTGCATTGTTTACAGGTTATTACGGTGTTCTAGGTAAAGCATTAATAATTGTACTTCCTTCCCAAGAGCACCTCTCAGATTATCATTAGCACGGACACTGGGTTTGTTGAGTTTAAGTTTGTCGCATTGACTATTTCTAGAAATATTCTTCTTTTGTTTTTAGCTTTATACAAATTCTTCCCCACACTAAAATTTTGTTATTTTCTTCAATATGATTTAAGGCTCAAAAATTTTCTGTTGACTGTATTCATGCTCAATTACAATTCATGTCAGCTGCAGTTAGTCTATACTGAAAATGTACAACAAAGTCAGTATCTGTCTATATTGAATCGAGAGAAGCTAGCAGAATTACAGTTTAAATTATCAGAGACTGTGTGGGTCTACAACATTATTAGTCCATAATTAACCACTACCTAATTCAAATCAGGTCACTTCCAACCTTAACTAAGTCATTCTGCCTTCCATGACAGTCGTGTGGCCCTGGTCGAGGTCAGTGAGGAGTTTTGCTTTATATGATGGCACTCAGCTCAATTTGCCATATGGCCTAACAGCTGATGTGGCTCACACAACCCTACAGAGGCCCCAGGGCTTTACTCCTGGGAAATATTTGGTCAACAATGTGGTGTCATAATTACAATCTCATAGCTTTCTTATATTCTTTGAAAAAGAATTGAAGAAAAACTTGAGAAAATCCTAAGTTGGTGCCAATTTATTAGAAAAGAGATCACTTACCTGAGGACTAGGCTGACCCTGAAATTGATAAGAAGACAAATAATTATAAGATTGTTATATAAATATTTTTCACTACTAAAACTTAAATTAGCCCTGAAAACCTAAATATAGAAGCTTCGAATATGTACATTATAATATGTAATCTACCAAAATAATAATAACTAACTACTGACAAACTTTGCTTTGTGGCTTCCCCAATTAAATTGTATCTTGATATTTTTACTCTACACTATTGTTCTAAAATTTTGGTATTACAATTTGTTATGTATAATTCCAAAATGATGTCAAGGTTGTAGCATGCTCTAGAATTTAACTGAGGAAAGAGAAGTCACAGGAGTATCACATCTCACAGCATCCCATCAACAGGCTACTAGAAGGAGGTCTTCCAGCATGGGTGTTACTAAGATACTGATTCAAACATGACATGGAGGAGAAAGGGGGGTGGGAGGGAGAGAGAGAGAGAGAGAATATGAATGAGAATATAAGGTAGAAAGTTTAGTTTTAGAACTCCCTGTGTCTTTGAATTTCTCATTGTTTCAATAATATCTTGAGTGAATTTTTTGATTAACAGCTCTCTTTTACTTTACAAAATCAAACATAAGGGCATTTTAGGAGTCTGCAAGGTCTCTAGATCATTACAGTACAACAGAACACCACCCACAATAGATTATGTGACCTCTAGGCGATCTAATATGTGTTGAATGTCACTCTCTTGTTGTCTAAGCTGATAAAGATTTCAGAGCAGTGTAACTGTATGTGCTTCTAGCTAAAGAAAAATCACTTTTTAATAAAAATATTGATTACACATCACCTTATTAATCCCTAATTGAGTTTTATGTCAGAGGAGATTAAAGAATAAGTTCCTTCTAAGTTAGGGAATCTATAAAAAATGATGTGCAGTTTCATTGTATTAGCTGTATATCATTGGGTAATATGCCTGGGTACACACTCTCTCTCAGCCTCTCTCTAGGATTAGAATTTCTCTAGGAATTTCTTCTCTAACTCACTGGGGATAGACCAGATAAAACACAAGAGTTTTGATTAAAAATGTGATGGAACAGATTTTATCTAGTCAAACCAGGAAGAAGAGCGAAACTAAGTTGCTGAGGATGTTATCCACTTCATTGCTATACTCTTCAGTGGTAAAAGAGAAAGATAGTAACATTTCTTACTAAGTACGAGGCACTTTGGGATATATGTTGTTTCATTTATTCCTTATAACTGCTCTACATTTGACAAACAGAGAAACTGAGGCTCAGAGAGTTAAGCTAAAAGTTCACACAGTCTATAGATGGAAAAGCCAGAACTTAACACCAAATCTGATAGCAAAGTTCATGCACTTTCTACAAAGCCATTCTGCTTTTCCCTCTGGAAATTTAACCTCACATATACATCTAGATTTGCTGGGATAACTAGGGTACCATGGCACTCTTCAACTGGATGGACACTTCCCAGGCTGCTACAGTATGCACGTCTGCTTCCAAGGCACATTCAGGACCAATAGGCACCATAGCCTGTTAACTAATACCTGTACAGGCAACAGTTTGGAAGAGCTTCTTCTGAAATCAGCACTAAACAAAGTTTTCAGTCAAGAACCTCCAAAACCAGGTTCTCCAGTGACATGTAAATATAGGTCTAGAAGATCCACGGACTAAATAAAATTTTGATATGTGCAATTCTTCTCTGTCCCTCTTTTTCTCTCTTCTTCCTTCTGCTCTCCTTCTCCCTATTCATCTCTTTCCACATTAAATTTCTGGCCTTTCTAAGGTTTAGAACTCATATAAACTCAGAAATATGAATGTGCATCTCTAAAACCCTAGAATATATTACATCTCTTACATGTATTATATGAAAAGTTAAAATGTAAGATTCTTTAAAATCAGAAAATTAGTCTTCAAAAGAATCAATTTTAGCACAGTTGCTGAGATTTTCTGATTCTTATGGTTGTTCTACAAACTTTTCCTGTTCATCTTTAAAATGTGGCACTTCTGTATTATGCCAAACAAATTATTTAGCATAGCATGCACATTTATATCATCATATACAAATATCAATTGTTCTATGGACTTCATTTTAGGGAGAATAACTAGGAGTAAATGACAGTGAAATTTTAAGAAGCTGACTTCTATCTAGGCATTGAAAAATAGCACCAGAGAACTAAGATCATTTTAAAGGATGGTATATATTTCAGGTCTATGTAGCAGGTGTGTATGGGTATGTGTGTGTGCAGAGGATGGGGAACATGAAAAAGAATAGATGTGGTTGGTAGAGAGGTTTCCCCAAGAAACAAGCATAAAATAGTACAAATTTGGTAAATGCCCAAAGTCACAGATCACACAATACAAGCCTTACAAATCATGCCTGCACTATGTCCTCTCCATACGACATCAGAGTCTATTCACCAGTGCAAACCTACAATACACCTAAGGAGATAGTCTGGAGGCTGATCATCAGAACAAAGCCATGTGACCCAAATAGGGCTGATATCAAGAGGATTCTGGTGTGTGGCAGGGTCTGCTTCTGAGCGTGCAGACAGAAAGACAGCAGAGCCCACCAGAGAATTTCAGAAACCCCCTCCTGAACAAGGGCCCTAGGTGAATTGCCACAGACTAATTGCCAGAAGAGATATTTCAGAATGTCCTTACACTGCTTCTGAGTCATTTACTGAGGAATGGAAGCATTTTCATTCATTCATAGTGGATACTTTTCTAGGTTATTCTCATTTATTGTAGTGAATATTATTAATAATAAACCATGAAAGTTAACTTTTTAAAAATTCTTCCTAAAATACACCCTAAACGAGTACTTACAAATATGATGAACCCTCACAAATCACAACTTGAGATATTTTTTTAAAAGCAAACTTACTGAATAGGTCTCCCCCACCCCAAGCAAATAACTAGAATGTTTCACATAAATAATAATCCAAATCTAGTATAATCTAGGGCCATGTTAAGCAAGGGTTAAGTCACAGAGATTCAGAATCACACATGTCAGGGGCATCCAGTGGAGAACTCTGGGCCTCTCAAGTGGCTGATTTACAGCCCTCAACAGCTAAAGCAGTACCCCCAGGGCAGCTCAGGCTCTAGTGGAAGTAAGAGAAGCATCCGAAGAGCTGCTTTAAAAGTGTTAATCAGAACAGTGTGGGGAAAACCATCAGCCAGTAGCTGAGGCTTGACTGGAAAGAGTTCCAAGGAGGCTAAACACTGTGAGGCAAGTAATCCACAAAGGAACATGATAAATGAGATGACCCATCACTGGAATATGTATTGTTACTTGAGGCAATTAAAGAGCAATAGTAATATCCTTTGCGGGGCTGTTTTCACAATTAGAGTTGCCAGAAATTGCTAACACACTTTGCTCAATCGACAAAGTCATTTGGATTTGTGACTAAGATAATTAGTTTCACTACATATTACTTTTTTTTAATGGATGGTAAATCTGTATCATTTTTTTCAGATGGGACCAATGTGGTTTTTTGTTGTTGTTGTTGTTGTTTGTTTTTTGGTTTTTTTTGTTTGTTTTCACTTAACATATGCATAGACAGAGACACAAAGGTTGTAACTTCAAAATGTTATTTAAAATTTGATTGAGATAGCAGATTCACATATATCTTTACTGTGTTCAGTTTCAAATAAAAACTCTTTCAATTACAAAATCTTGAGGGAATATTAGCATTATTCACGCAACTCAAAAAGATGCTACCTCTACTTCAAAATAATGAGAAGAAAATTGCCTCAATAACTCAGAATCTCATCATTGAGAAAACCAAGCTTGACTATTGCTGTTATTTTAGCACTTGAGCTCAGAGTCAGATGTATTTCAGTCTCCTGAACTGAGGAAATCATTTCTGTTTTGCATTTGGAAACCTTACTGTCTAAAAAATGTCATTTGAATAGATATCCTATAAATTCGTTATTTCTTAAAAATTCACACATGTGGATGTCAATCTCCCCCCCCCAGGTAAAAAAAAACACCTGTAGCAAGCAAGCATCTGGATAAAGCTCTAGAACCACAGCAAAGGAACTCAGAATGGCATCCTAGTGGCAGGATGTCTCTCAAGGACCAACAGGAATCCTATCATGGAACCAATGGGACCCCTTAGCCTCTCAAGAGTCTCCAGCAGTTTGACCTTCACTCTGTGCCAACAAGTAGAACAGATGTACTCTGCACTTGCAGCACCAGAAAGCAGGAATTTTTCCCAGCCTCCCTGCACTGTGAATTTCAATCTCTAACACACCAGTGCTCAAGCTAGAAGATGCTTCCAAAACAATTGCTGAAATGCTATAAGCTGAAAATATTTTGACTGGCTCAAGGTTTGCCAAAGATATTTTAAAGAACCATTAGAGGGGTTTCTGTTGCTACATTACAGGGTCACATTTTCAAAATAAAGTTTCTCAATCTAATATTTCAGAAAGAGTTCTCTTGGCTTCTGTTCATGGCAGAATCCAAACACATCCGTGTCAAGAGGAAGTCTGCCTCCTATGGAATCTTGTTCACATAATAAAGCTGGAACTCAGGCAGCTGCAGGCAGCAGAGTCTTCAGGGGTGCGTGTGTGGTGGGGTGCATTCCTACTGACACATGTGCCACCAAACTGGAGCATGAAAGTTCTGTCTTCAAGAAATAGTGCCAAGTTTGATTAAGACTCCATACCCAATTAATAAGAGAATACACAGTTACAGTATTTTGTATGCTATGCTGTACAAAAGAGCAAAGAGATTTTAAACAGGCTACATGGTCAATACCAACAATTTATTCAATTCAAATTGACATAAAAAGTGTCTATTAATTTTTAAAGCTAATTAACATGCAAATAATAAACTAGATAAAGAAGCAATTGAAGAAATAAAGCATTATGGATTATGTGTGTTAATTAAAAAATGGATTTTCAAGGACTGCATAATCTCTCAGTATCTCCAAGTGACTCAGGCTTTCAAGGACTCATACATTTGGTTGAAATAAACATAATTCATAATTTATATTACCTATTGTGCTGCCCTACAGGATAGATATTAATAATTCTTACCTTAGCTGCAGTCACATAATATTACTTAGATAAGAGTCCTTCAATTTAAAGTTTTCTTCTGAAAAATACTTAATCCTTAATGATTTTAATGCAGGAAAGGAAAAAGCCATATTCTACTCTAGAGGAAAATAAATAGCTAGTATCAAACTTGCTTCATATTTCTCTTTAACAATTTGAGCAAGAAAGTGAGCCAGAATGAACATGGAGATGGTTTTATTAGGATTGATGTAAAGACAGTAAAAATTGATTCAAAACTAGGAAAATTTCTTATATAGCACTTTCCTTTCATAAATTAAAAAAATGTATTTAACGATGTACTCACATTTAGATGGATTCACGTCTTTCCCATATGAACTCAAAGGCTGCATTTTCTAATATAATACTACATTTACTTTTTTCTCTTGTATATTCATATGAGGAGAATTAGAATTTACTTAATTTTTAAATTAAATAGTTTAATTTAAATAGTTCATTCCAATTATTAACTATTTACATTTATGTAGATATTTATTCATATTTTCGCATATGAAATTCCCATATAATTTCTAAGATATCATTTAATAAGTGTACATAAGTATATTTATTTAGACATGTAATTCTAAATCTAAAAAGAGAAAGAAAAGAAAAAAGCAAGCAAGAGAGAGAAAGGAAAGGAGCAAAGAAGGGAAATCAAAAGAAGAGAAGGGAGGATGTAGGTGAAAATAAAGTGTACAAAAACTGGTTATTTCTGGGTGGTGGAATTTTGGATAATTGCTTTATCTTTGCAGTTTTCTGTGCTATCCCAGACTTTAGGTCTATTGTTTATTAAAAAAATTTTTTTTTTGGTACTGAGGACTCAACCCAGGGGAGCTATACCACTAAGTCACATCTCCAGCCCTTTTTATTTTTTATTTTGATACAGGGTCTAAGTGTCCAGGTTTCTTCAAACTCATTATCTTCCTCCTTATCTCAAGTACCTGGGATTACAGGTATGGACCACCATATCTGGCTTTAGGTCTTTTCTTGATTAGAAAAATACATTATCACATGATAACTAATTCATTACAGAAAAAAATTAAAAGAACCTTAATTATTAAGTTGCTAAATTTTTTCCATGTTAGAGTCATTTAGTGGTAGATCTAGGCAGTGACTTTGACCTCTGGTTTCTAACTTTTTCCCAATTCATGGTGTTTTTAATGGCTTTAGAAAAGTCCTGCAAAATTCTTCAAATATATTCTCCATAATTCAGTGAAGCTTTTAAATTTACCTTGTAGATGCCCCACCATCACTTTAGGAGTATATTGGGAGAGAAGGAACAGGAGACTTATTGATTACAATGAAAGAATGTGGTGGCTCCATATAGACTTATGATAAGCCTGCTAGGCCACAGAATTTGTTGGAACCCTTGCTATGTTCCAAACCAAAATATTTGGGTTGGAATTTAGCTATGTTATTTTACAGTTCTTTATATAAAAGGACTTTTGCTTTTGATAATAAATATGTACCATACTTCTAAAAACATAAGCCTTTTCAAAATCTGGCATGGAATCAAGATTGGCTTCCAAGATAAAAATAAATGATCAGCTTAACAGATATATGTTTAGTGGGATACAATAAACATAAGGAATACATGGGAGGGTAGACACCTGCTCAGCTTCCATAGCTTTAAAAGGCCATTTTTTTCTGACCCATCAATTTTCATTACATTGTACATATTGAATGACTTGGTTTCTGCTATGTTTAATAACATCCTTCAAAGTGTGCTATTTTTATTGTTCCAAATACTGAAAGCCAATGTATAAACATCTCTCAGACTGATTGAATTTATTTAAATGCCCAATTCCATTTTTTCAAATATTGTGCTAAAAAAATGGACTTACAGTACTTTGTGCAGCTGTCTTAGATGTTGTGCATTAATAAGTGCATGTTAGCAAATTTCTAACACCCAGAGTCAATTAATTCATAATGCATGAGTCACGCAATGTTTATTTCTCCAGTGAGGCAGAACCCTAAAACTGAAAATATATTTTAAAATTAGGGAGAAGCAAGTAGACAAGAATATGTGCTTTAGGGACCCAGATGACATGGGTCATCTACCCATGACAACTACCACTTATTGACTACTATAAGTCTCCAAGAGTTTTACAAATGACAAATGACATCTCTCTTTGTTAACAATAATCCTGCATAGGGGAAATCATTTCTGGCCATTCTGTAGTTAGAAAAACCAAGTTTCAAAGAGGCTAGGTAATGTTCCCTGAGTCAGCTTCTAACAGAGGAAGCTGGACCATGAACATGGGTGACTGGAACCCTTGTGTGTCTCACTTTCATCACGCTGATGGCTGAAGCCAGGGCCTAGGCGAGATTACCCAGGGTAAGAAAGTACCCAGGATTCTCAGCCCTCGTTTGAGTTGGATAAATGCTACAGTTGCTCTGGTTAGCTTTGAAACACTTTAAAATGTTACACACACACACACACACACACACACTTAAGTTCATCTGCAGATTCCCTAGGAAATCATTCTCTTAAGGTTAAGAATCCCTAAATAGGGCTGGGGTTGTGGCTCAGTGGTAGAGTGCTTGCCTAGCATGGGTGAGACAATGAGTTCAATCCTCAGCACCACATATAAATAAATAAATAAATAAATAAAAAGTTATTTAAAAAAAAAGAATTCCTAAATTGAGAAATAGAAACACTTGAGGGGTAAGAGAAGAGTATCTGAAAAGGAAACTAGGAAGGAATAGCATTTAAAACAAATAACAACAAAAAAGAGAGTCCCAGAAATCAAGATGGATGTGTGTGTGTGTGTGTGTGTGTGTGTGTGTGTGTGTGTGTGTGTGTGAGAGAGAGAGAGAGAGAGAGAGAGAGAGAGAGAGAGAGAGAGAGAGAGAGAAAGAGAGAGAAGAGAGAGATGATTATTTTAGGACTGCAAGGATTCCAGAAGTTTTACTGTAATTGATGGAGCAGTGAGTCGAGGAAATTAAGACAAGAACAAGCTCCACAGATGTCAAGCAGGTGTCCTGCAAAGTGCCAATTCTGATTGGTTGCCTGGAATAATGTATTAAGAAAGCTGAGTTTAGGAAAAGAGTGCTGGAATTAATCAGCAATATCTACAGAAGGTAAAAAGTGGAAAGGGGATGTGGAAGGGATGTGTGCCAACACTTGCTAACCTGAGTAGTTAATTTAGTAACTGTGTAAAGGGAAGAAAAGAAAGGAGACGTAGAGTTGGGGAAAAGTGCTTCTTTGATCCTGTGGTAAGGTACCAGGTAATTGTAAATGTCTCTAAACTGACAGAAAACTGTTCCATTGGGAGAACAGAAATGGCTTGAGGAGCAAAATTAGTATGTAGGAGAACACAAAAGGAAGTAGAGTAGGAGAATGAAGATTAGGAGAATGGACAGCACTTTACCTGAGAGGAGGAGAAACTGAAGACGCAAACTTACATGTAGAGAGACAGAAGTGGAAATATTCCATGCCCCAAACCTCAAGGGACTCTGAGGTAGAAGTCTGTTGGGAGTGGGAAGAATAAGCTTGACAGCTTATTTATGTATTCACCTAATATATGTTAAGCACCTACTGCATGCCAGACATACAGAGTAAATAAAGTCCCTGCTATCCCTCTGGCAGGAGAGGCAAACATTAAGAGAAAGGTTTATAAATAAGGTGTTCATGGTGATGCAGAAAAATATCAGAGAATACAGAGGCCAGAGAATCCAGAGGGAGGGTGCTCTTTTACAGGGTGGTCACGGGAAGACTCAGAACAGAGGAGAAGAGACAAAGGAAAGAGCAAGAGGACATGCCTTGTAAGGTGGAGAGGGCTGTAACATACTCTAGTAACTGATGGCACGTCCAACCTGGAATGAGTGACAGGAAAGGGTGAGGAGTCAAGTCATATAAGGAAAGGGGCCAGGCCCCATGGACTATGCAGGTCATGAAGATGACTTGAGTTGAATCTGGAAGAGGCAGGAAGTCAAAGGAGAGGTTTTACGTGAGGAAGCAACACAATCTGAGGTGTTTGAAAAGGATCATGGTCACTCCGAAGAAAAAGCTGCAGGAGGAAATGGTGGACCTATGAAGAGAAGTCAGGAGATTCCTCTAATATTCTCAATGAAAGATAAATGATGGCTATGCCCGCATAGTAGCAGTGGAGGAGGTGAAAAGCCGTCAGATTCTGGAGAAAATTTTGAAGATAGATTGAATGTGGGGTGTGAGGAAAAATACAAGGAGAGATGGGAACGATTCCAAGGGTTGACTGGAGCAATTAATGGGATGTGATGCCCTTTATCCTTTATTGGTATGCAGAAGACTGTAAGAGAAGCAGCTTTGAAGAATAGAGGTGGAAATTCCAGAATTCAGTTTAGACATATTGAATTTGAGATATAAATGAGACATTCACATGAAGGTCTTGAATTGACAGTTGGATATACAAGTCCAGAGTTCAGAGAAGTCATCTGGGCTGAGCTATGCACAAGGGAGCCTTTGGAATACAGATAATATTTAAAGTCACAATAGAAAGTCACCTAGCAAGGGAATGTAAAGAAGGAGAAAGATCCAAGGACTGAGCCCTTAAACATCCCATCATTCAGAGACTATACTGAAGAAATACAACCAACTAGCAAGGCAAGCTGAGAAGTGGTGAGCGAGTCAGGAAGAGGACCGTGAGAGAGTGAGACCCAGAGAAGAGAAGAGCAAGCAATGTATTTCAAGAAGAAATCAATCAACTGGTCAAATGTAGCCCTGAAAAATTTGATCTGAACCCTGATCATTAAATTTATCATGCTGAAGATAACCAGTGATCCTGAAAAGAAAGTTCCAGCAGTGTGGTATAGAGATGCATACTTTAAAAGAAGAGAATAGGAAAATAGCATTTGAGAAATGGACGATTCTTTCTAGGAGTTTGGTTATAAGGGGGAGGGAATGAATGGATGTGACAAAGAACTAGAACAGTGCAGGGAGAAAGAGGTGGGGTCAAGGAAGCTTGTGCTTTATGATGTTTTTAAGATGGAAAATATGGTGGCATGATTTTATGCTAATGGAGTTATCCAAAAGAGAGGGAAAATTGATGATACAGCAGGAGGGCAATTGAAAAGCAATGATCTTGAGCAAAGCAGAGGGGACTGGACCACTGCATGAGTGAAAGGACAGTCCATGCCTGGCAACAGGAGGGAAGGAGGGCACGAATCTCAGTGAATTAGCAGACAGGGTGGGGCAGAGTATGAATGCTACATTCTGATTTATTCCATTTTCTTATGAATAGGAAACAAAGTTATCAACAAAGCTAAATGGGAGGGAGCTACTGGAGGAATTGGGAGCAAGAAAAAGATGTAAAATAGTTAAGAAAGTAAGAGAATGACTGCATTAGGGACCTGTAGTAGACTATTGACTAGCACTACCCTCTTGAGATTAGGGCTCCTGAGTTAAAAATGGTACCAGTGTTCAGAGATGTTATCCTTTAAGCACATTCAGGGATTCTGGTCTTGGTGCTAGATAGGGTGAGCTGGTATTAACTAGGCATGGGATTTTCCCCCAACAGGACGGAGAGAGAGAGAGAGAGGGAGAAGATAGAGAGGATTGTGCAAGAACAGTGATTTTGATGGTAAAGCAAGACATCTAATCTGCTAGGGAGGGAAATGAGGAAATGGGAGGTGTGTGAGATACTATTTTCCACTTCTATTTCAGAAACTTCTTTTTATTCTTTCCACATTATTTTTGTGATATGCCCACAAAGCTAGACTTAATAAATTCAATTGCATCAAGACTTATCAATTAGTAGAGGATTGATTTATTATTATTAGTTTTTACTGGTAATGCTTAAACAGTTTTTTAAAAACATGCTTTTTAATTTATTTCAACTGTTTTATGCTTCTACCTCATATTTAATTAGTCTCAGTAATACATTTTATAAAAAAAAGATATTATATTTATTCAAATAGGACTCAAAAACCACTTATGTAAACTTGGAATTTTTAATATATGCTGAATTTCCTTTTAATTCTTAGATATTGCCTTTAGACATGCTCACGGTGACTTATCAGAGAAACTGCATGAATCACTCATTCCTACCTTTTCTGTAATAAAGCCAAAGGAACTTTACCAAGCAAGTCGCAACACTACAGGATGACAGTAGCTCTGTATACAGAGCACAGACAAAATGTCAGAGAAAGAACTCTTGTCCTTGGAGCCCTCAGGCAGCTCCAGCAGGATGGACTGGCCAGGTCTTAAAACTTCACTTTTCCTCCATCATCAAAGGATCTCCTTTGGATCAAATCAAGGTGCAGTTAGACCTGGCAGTCAAAGCTCTGGGCTCTAGCCTCTAGAGAGGCTGTTAGCCCTGTGACCTCCCTCCAATTGCTACCTGCTTCTGACCTTTGGAACACCGTTGTTGCTTCTGTCCCACAGCCCCAAGTGGCCTTCTGCTCACTCCACTTATCAAAATCCCATTCATGATGAGGGGCTTATACCTCGTTCACAAAGCTTCACCTTCTCCCCTGTGGCAGAGAACTTCATTTCCTGTGAATATCCACAGATACTGTCTCAATTCTTTCATGACGTTACAATGTGCCTGAAATTACAGACATTGGTGACTCATCTCTCCTACTATGCTGCATGCTCCTTCAATGGCTAACGGACATGGGGCAGTGCTAATGCTTTTTGTGAACTTCAGTAGGTGCCATGAAAAGCCCCACCTCACTATTGTGAAAACTAAGAGAAACATTGAGTGACTTGCCCAAGATTACATAATCAGTGGAAATAACTGAGCTACAGACACTCAGTTCTGTTAGATCCTAGAGTCTACACTTTTCTAACTATGAGGTCATACCACACAGTCCTTGGGCAGTGAGAAACATATCATAAACATCTTACTGTAAAAATTCCTCCTTTTATGCATTTGTATTTAGTCAAATAAATGTCAGGCACCACAGGGATGCTAGATAAACAAGAAAAAAATAAGGTTTAGACCCTTTAATGGGGGACTTACAGCCACAGGCAACACAGAGACTCATAAATTCTTTCAGATTTCCTTATTTTGTTCCTATGCTTCCCAAGCGATTAGAAAACCTTGTAACAGAGGATCAGATTGTGAGAACTAGTTAAAATTCTCTCCTAATTAAAAAAAGAATTGATTGTAATGAAAAATAAACCATTTTATTTTAACAGGGAACATTATACTTAGTGATGCTGGGATTGAATTAGAAAATGTAATATTACTGAGAGTATTCTGAATACATTTCTTTTCTACTGTAATACAAATGTTCTCGGTTGAGACAGAGAATGTAGTTTAGCATTTTTAGAGCCACTTGCTAAATTACCTCTATTGATGAGGCTCCCCAGGTTCTTTGTGAATGATTCTAAATAACTGCTAAGGGATAAAATAAAGTGTTACATGGGCTGTAGCCACAGCATGCTCAGGAGTCTACTGGGGAGAGAATGGAGCACATGGCCGCATGCACGAATGGCTTCATCTCCCACCTGGGGCATGGCTGACTGGCCTACTCTGAAATTGTATAAATGAAAGGAAGTAGGCTAGGGTGGACATTTGTATTAATAATTGGTGTGCATGAAGTAAATCAGGCTAGCCCACCAGGTCCTTCTTAAAGGTAGAAAGGCAGTACAAACCTTCAGAAATAAAGTCTGCTAAAGCCATCTTTTCAAAGCTTTTGACAAAATGCAAATCTCAATCATGTTATTTTTTATTTTTTTTATTTTTTTGAAAGGAGAGTTCATGGGAAAGTTTCAGCTCTGTTCACACAGAACACATGCATGTGAACTCTTCCAAAGTCTGTACAGGGACATGAAGCATGAACTAGGCCATGAGCTATATGGAGACTCTTTACACACAAAGGCAATCAAGGGACCTGGTTCTGCCATTAAGACGAGGGAGGATTTTTCACCAATGTCAGAGGGCAGGTATAGTAGAGTTCCGGGCTCCTTGAGCTCCTGTGTAAATTCCCACATGAGCCATCTATAGTACAGTGGAATCTGGCCCCCCTGTTTACACAGTTTTGTTGCAATGCCTGGAGGGAGCAGTGTAAGGCACTTCCAACCAGGACACCGCAAGGTTAAGTATTTCAAATAAGCCATGATTCAGATTTTCAAAATTGTTCAGCAACTGATAGATTTGGAACATCTTTGCTTTATGATCCAAGAATATCATAAAAAATGAAACTTTAACGTGCCTGTTTTCTGATGTAGAAAAAAGTCAAGGTGTTTAAATTGTTTTCAACACCTCCTTTTCATGAACAGCACATAGTAGGCAATAAGAAAAAATATTAAACCCATTTAATGATTCTGTAGAATCATGTTTTCCTCTAAACTTAGTAGAAAAAAATCCATTGCATTTTGATGGCAATATCCTTTACCGCAAACACACATATTATTCAGTCTTATACCATTGCATAATAAATTTTGAATCTTACAGGTGTACAAACATTAATATTTAAATAATATTTGAATCCAAAAGGAACAAAATCAGTTACCAAGTTATTCAAGTATTTTAACTCAATTCAACAAGTAAATTCTCCAACCTTCTCTCAACCCCATTGCCATTTAAATTAAGATAGAGCCAGAGATTGACAAAATTTTGAAGTCTAAATCAAGTAATTAAAGGATAATCAAGTAATTAAAGAATGTTATTTAAAGAATAGGAAATAAATTCCTTCCAAAGTGTTATTCTACTCCTTAACCCCACAAGTATTTAAGAAGCAAAAAATGTAATAAATAGTTCATGGCTAACTGAAACTCAAAAAACATCTTGACCTACAAATATTCACTTCTCTTAAGATCTGAAACCTCCATATGCACAAACAGAATGCTTATTCTAATCTATCTTCAGTTTCACTCAAGACATACTTGTGATGTCGTTTGTGTCAAGATGAGGAGAACAGAATAAGCTGTGAAAATATCATTTCTGGAAAATTTGTTGGCTATAGTTCAGCAAGAAATGAATCTTTCTAACAGATGTGACACAATGACTTTGATGAATTGAACTCTTTATTATATGAAGCATTTTAAAAGATATTCCCTCAGAAATGAATTAATTTAGGTACACTATACTGAATACCATTATTCACTGTGTCCTTTGTCACTACTGCCAAATGCTTCTATGTTGGTGTAGCAATGGCCCTCTTCAAAGTCCCACTTGAGCTTCATCTGCAGTTCATTAACTTAGAAAATGAAGAGATAACTTGGATTCAATCTCTAAGATTCCCAACTACTAAACACTATAATTTTAGTGTTCTGTGAATTCTCAGACTTTCCATGGTTTGAAGATTAAAATATTAGGAAGAGATTCTTCTAAAACTTTATTTTTCTCACTTAACAGAAAAGTTTGAGCTACCAAACATTCTGACTGAAGAGATAGTATCTTGGTTGATTTCTATAGATACATTATTTTAAAATTTATTAAGAATAAAAGTTTGCACATGTCAGATGTTAAAACTTAATACTCCCCTATGGAGTTAATATTCCATAGGCTAGATCTATCTATCTACACATTATATATATATATATATATAATAAATTATATATATATATATATATATATATATAATTTATACATATGTAATTATATATATATATGATTTATATACTTCTACATATATAAAATATATATTATATATAATATATATAACTATACATATACATATATACATATATAGATAAGTAGCTAAAGTTTTATATAAGTAATCCATATTATAGAGCTTCATAAGATAAAATGAATGGATAATGTCAAACATTCAGCTATTTTTGGTTATAAAGTAAAAATTTTGAAGATTGCCAGTCACGATGGTGTATGCCTATAAACCTGCAACTCAGGAGGCTGACAGGAGGATCACAAGTTTGAAGCCAGCCTCAGTAACTTAACAAGCCCTCAGCAACTTAGTGAGACCCTGTTTCAAAATAAAAAGTGTTGAGTGTTTAGCTCAATGTTAAAGCACTTTCATGTTCAACCCCCAGTATCAAAAAATAGATTTTTTTTGAAGGTCTGCAATTTAGGATACCATTTAGAGACCACTCTTGGTATGCTAAAGTATTTAAAATCCTAGCCAGTACAGAGTGAGGCAAGGTGAAAATACTGCACTAAGAGCTGTTCTTTTGCAAGAGATTCATCATGATGATTTTAATAGTATGCCACCTTTCATAGCTACTGTCAGTCAACAAAAGCAGGATGTAGTGAGGAAATACTTCACACTTGAAATGATGCTCACTTCCAGTCCCAGAACAAGAAACATCCTAATGTAACCCATCGCCCTGACTGCTTCCAAACTCTTCCCAAAAGGAATGCTTCTATGGCCAATGAAGACTAATTTACTGACATTATAAGAGTGTTAAAATCATTGAAAGTCCTAGAGTAGGCTGCCTTTTGGTGATCACCCTATTTTTAGGGCAACAGAAAGAAGACCTGCAACAGAAAGAAGACCTAACACTACAGAGAAAAGGAAGGTCGATTTCCAGTGATAATTTACATGCATGAAAACGTCCTGTTTAATTTATTTTTAACAGAAACCTAGAGAATGGAGTAATTAGTTTTTGAAGTTTCTAGAAAGTATGAAAAGTTCTGAAATAAAGTATGATATGAAAGAGGGATGAAAGAAATTGACCACTTTTTAAGGATACTTTTTAATGACAAAATAAAAGCCTTCCCTCCTCACAATGATGAATAGGAGGTGGTTTCCCAATTCAAATTCATTTGCCTTGTGTTTTTGATTAAATATCTGCACATAGAAAACATCATATTATAAGAAATATATAATCTCTGTAGTGACTTTCTTATAAATTATGATATTTGATACAAGGTCAAGCCATTTTTCACTTTGTTCCAACGATCTGAAATTGCCATCAGCTTATTTACGTTCTCCAAACTCTCTTCTAAACTGTATTAACATCACCAAACTCAAGTTTAAAAAGGGAATTTCTATGCCCTCTAAAGAGGGGAAGCTAATTCCTCTGGGAAAATAACATTCTTAACAAATAAAACCCAGGGGAATCTCGTCAGGCAAAGGGATAAATCCTCATCTTTCACACGACTTTCAAACTAGTAAACAATACGAGAATTCTAAAATAGTTTCTTTTCAACTCTTGCCATATAATGTACAAAGTAAATTTGTATGCAATGGCAACTCCCAGATCAACTCTCCAGACATGGAGATTCAGTGATTATAAGTTTAACTTTAATATGCAAAGTAGAGGGTTGGATGGAGGTGAAGGGGGCTTCAGGATAAATAATCCACACAACTGGAAGTGGAAGTTTAGGTCATTTCCTATCCAAGGATATATATAGGGCATATTGAATAATGGTCAGACTACCTAAAAGGAAACCACAAGCTGATTAGTTCCATTCCAAGGGATGGTTTTTAAAAACTAGTTCTTATTCTTTACCATTGATTAGAAGTCTAAATGGAAGGCTACATATGGTGAAAGATATATACATTCAGCCGTTACCACAGAAGGGCGATAAATTATCTGGGGTGCTTGCAGAGAACTCTCTAATCCACTCTTTCAACTTCCACTCTCACCTGTGAAAAAGCCTGAGACTGTATGCCAATTGGTTGTTAATAATGCTCTCTGGAAGGGAGCAAGTTGAAATGGTTCCCAAAACTGCAAATCAAGAGACAAGTATGTGTGTCTACTACTGTTGAATGAAATTATATATCAGAATATGCTTTCATGGGCACTATAAAATCCATGGGCCCTGGGCAGCACAAAGCTCTAGAATGCTTATATTTCTACTCACAGAAGAATAGCCTAACATAGAAGTAGTTAACGGAAGTCTCCAAAAGGAAGTTTGTGATATGAAATTTAAAATAATTGTTTTTAAATTTTTAGTTTCCAGATTGGGTTTCTACTATGCCTGCCAAACCTTCCCCTTCTTTTTCTGTGGGTTAGCTACACAAATATGGATTTCATTTGGATATTCATAGAAGAAAGTGGTGATTCAGCCACTTGGTGCAGATGCTCTAGTTTTTCCCGTCTCCACTCTCCTCTTTGCCCACAGAACACTGGGAGGTGGGACAGGTCCAGAGCCAGGAGAAAACCGTGGGGGGAAGAAGTCAGGAGGAACCAGCCCCTCACCTCTGTGGCTTGGTCTGCAGCCCAGGCTGCCTGACTCAGACCTCCTGACTGATGCACCCCTCAGTTCCTGGGCACCCCGGACTGCTCCAGGACTGTCCTTTTTCCTCCCTCCTGATACAGGCTCCAGGCAGCAGAAATGCCATCACCAACCACTCTATCTTAAATATAGGTTTTAAATTCTGAGTTTTCTGGAAATTTTTCGTCCTCAAATGTGTCAAATAGATCATTTTGTAGCTGTTCCCACAGAAGTGTGCGTCTGCATTTATTTGCTGCAGAAAGGTCAGATACAAGCATTCAGAGCTCATGCTCTGCCTACCTGCCATTTAGAATCTGGGCTAGTCAGCTCTGTGTCACCATGCCCAAATATCTGACAAGAATGACTTAGAGGAGGAAAAGTTTATTTTGACTCATGTTTCTAGGGATTTAGTCATGGTTGGCTGACTCAATTGCTCTGGGACCAAGGTGAGGCAGCGCATCATGGTGGAAGGACATGGCAGAAGAGCGCTACTTACTTCATGGTGGCTGGGAAGAAGAAGGAAGAGGGGAAGGGACTGCACCCTTCCAGAGCATACCCTGAGTGACCCACCTCCTCCAGCCATGCCGTACCTGCCTGTAGTTTTTCCTTTTTATTTTTGGTACCAGGGATTGAACTCAGGATCACTCAACTACTGAGTCACACCTCCAACCCTATTTTTGTATTTTTGAGACAGGGTCTCACTGAGTTGCTTAGCACCTCGCTTTTGCTGAGGCTGGATTTGATCCTCCTGCCTCAGCCTCCTGAGCCACTCAGATTATAGGCGTGAGCCACTGAACCCAGCTCTGCCTGTAGAACATTCAAACTAGGATGGACTGATTGGATTATAGCTCTCACAATCCAATCATTAAACCTCCAAATACTCCTGCATTAACACAGGAGCTTTTGGGGGGATATATCACATCCAAACAATAACAGGATCTATGTCCTTTAAGCCTATCACTCCCCTTCCCTGAGTTCTACTAACAGCTATGTGAAGTAAAACAGAACAAAGCTCTCTGCCCACCTACCTCATAGGGCTGTGTCATCAAATGATCAATAGGAAACTGTTTAGGCATCTAATATCTAATTGCACTACTGTTAGCCAGGAATGGGTGTCACGTTACACAAGCATAATCTTAACCCCAACGTTACAAAGTTATTCCCATGGAATATGAAAGCTAAATCATGGAAAGAGGTAATGGAAGGAGGAGGAAATGATTTAGAATGGGAAGAAGAAAGAAATATAGGACAAGGGTGAGTGTACATCTGTCATGTTCAGTAGAGATCTGAAAAAGCTGAGTTTGAAGCGGTGTTTATTTTAAAACATCAGTGTAGAAGGATTATTAACTTTTTGTGTCAGGTTGATTAGGCTCTGGTGCCCAGCTATTTGGACAAACACTAGTCTAGATGCTGCTGGGAAGATATTTAGTAGATGTGATTAGCATTTATACTCAGTAGACTAAGTAGAGTAGATTTCCCTCAATAATGTGGGTAGGCTACAGCCAGCCAGTGAAAGGGCTTGTGAGCAAAAACTGAGGTTTTTCCTAGAGAAGAGGGAATTCTACTTCAAGATTCAGCAGAGAAATCTTGCCCGAGTTTCCAGCCAGCTGGCCTGCATACAAATTTTGGATTACAATTGTGTGAGTCAATCTCATAAAATAAATCTCCCTACATATTTAGGTTTCCTATTGGTTGTGTTTATTTGACAATCCTGACTGATCAAATCACCAAGGTCATTTTTATTAGTAAGCCCATTGATCCTTTTTTAAAAAAAACTCCTTTGGCATTTTGCAGGAGCACCAGCACTCCAACCATGCCAGCAGCTCAGCGTGAAGAGACTAAAACCCCCAGTGCATACTCATTTGTGTCACAATGGGAACAGCTTGGAATCTCTACTCCATATCTTACCAATAACTCAAACCCAAAATATTCAGAACTGAAATCTATTTTTCTCCCTAGAAGTCTCCTTTTCTTAGGTTTCCGCACCTGCAGTATCCTTCTTTGCCCTCATTGGAGAATCATCCTCAATCTCTTCCTCTGGGACACTCCTCCCATCCTCTGTATAAATCCTGAAAGTCTCCCTGATACCTTCTCAGCGGAAGACCTCCACATCCTCCTTCCTCTGCTCTTGCTTTTTTATTCTCTGTCCCAATGGCATGGCCCAGATTCCACCTGAGAGCACCCTTACTGCTCGCTCATCTTCACTACTCTACCTAGCCGTGCATCTCACCATTTCGACCTCATCAACGTCCCTCAATCTTCCCCATCCTCTGCATCTCCCCTGCTACCATTCTTCCACACCATTCTATTTCCCACCTTAATAGCTGCAATACTGTCTTGATCATCTTTCTCTTCCCATTGCTCCTCCACCTTGGCCTTTAGCATGAGTGCTCTTCCCCACCCATGCTGCTGCTCTCCTGCTTAACTGAGTCTCTCAGAGACAGTCTACATTTAGGGAAACAAATAAGCCTGCATCCGCATTTCTTCACAGCCTCTCTCCCCAGTCTCAGCTCTCACTCCTTACTTTCCAATCTCCCTTCCTGGACTTTATGTTCTAGCCTTACTGAATACATGATTTCCCTCAAAATGCCATTCTTTCTTCTACCTCAAAGGTATTGAAAATGCTAACTTCTTAAAAATACCCACTACTTTGATTTGTCACCTTGATAAGACCTTGAAATTGATTAGATCCATAGGCATCCCTGATGCCCTTTGTATTGCTAAATCTGGATCATTTACTCCTCCACTGTCCCCCCACCACACCCTGACATATCATGAACATATTTCTCTCATAATAGTGCTAGGATTTTGCTTTATTTCATTCTCCACAAGATTCTAAGTTCCCTGAAAACAGGGATGTGTATTATTTGCCATTTTTATCTCCATTGTACTGCAGAAGAAATGGCACAAATTAGATGCTAGGTATAAGTTTGATGAATGAAAGGATGGTGTTTTAAATAACCATATGAACTAATGATTAACTATCCTTAAAGCATTTCCTGTGTCTAAATTCTACATTATACCTTTTGTTCATTCCCTTGACACAGGGAAATTCTAACAAAAAATTATGTAGAAATAAATACATTTTGTGGGAATCTTTGAGGCTCAAAATACTAGCAAGTAACAGAAAAGCAAAAGTTTTATGTAATTTAACTCTAAGTTAATTTATGAAAGCAGGAAGATTTGTGAAATTAAACCATGCATTATAAATATCATTATAAATTAAAACATTGAGACAATTTGGAACACTTTAGATTCCATGGCTTGATACCTTTTAAATTCCACCAAAGGCAAAATTTCAGGACATTTAATAACTAAAGGAAGGAATGCTTTCCATATTCTAGCTCACAACCTAGTTCAGATCAACAGAACATTTTGTTAACTTAGACCAAATACAGGAGAGCTTCATGGTGTCCACGTAAAAGGAAATTAAACAGGAACCACACTTTGTTTAAGAGGAATCACAGCATTTTAAGTAGCTAGTTTAGAAGAATGAGAACACTGAGCTCTGATCATGTGCTGCTGAATACTGTCAAATGCTCAGCCACTGAGGAGGAAAAAATGGTCAACCAGATCACTCATTTGACCTTGTTCAAATCCCAACATTCACAATGGTTCTGCCTGCTTTTGTTACAGCACTTGATTTTAAAGTGGATACTTGAATATAGGTAGATATTACTTTATAAATCCACAGGAGTCTCATAATAATTTTTCCCATAAGATATTTACATGTGTGCTCATATAAACAGCCCTAAGAATTTAGCAATGTAACTAAGTATTTGGCGACAAGAAAGTAAAACAGGCAGGGGTTATGTGACACTCCATTTGTTAGTAGACTGGGTACTAATGGTGATATGCAGGTATCTAATCAATTAAAAGCAAAGACTTTAAAACTAAAGAATTGAGCTTACTTTTTTTATAGCTGGGAGTATAACTCAGTGGAAGAGCACTTGCCAAGTATGTATGAAGCCCTGGGTTTATCTATAAAGTTTATTTTTAAAAAATCAGATGGACATGTACTATATTCATTTTTTAAGCACTCTTTAGCTCCCTTTTATTCTACCTACCCTCTATCCTTGGAAGAGAGAGGATTCACCCCTAACCTCTCACTTTTTCTGCTTTAATCACCTGACTTCACACCATAAGAACAGCAGGGATCACGCTTCACACTTCATGAAAGTGAACCTAAAAGTGCTCATCCTTTCACCTCAGAGTCCTTATTAAAGATCAAACTTCAGTGTGAAACAAACAGGAATATGAGACAACATAGATAACCAGTATTGTTCCTAGTTAAGGAGGTTTCCTTGTTCCTAATTCTGTTACCGATGAAAAGCCATGAAGCCATTCAGTGGCAGAGAAACAGAAGGAAAGGCCATAGCAATGTGGACTAGTGTTTAAACATGTGGAAAGTGTTTAAAATCAAAAGGATTTATGAAGTTACCCGGCAGGCCTGGTCTCACCCCCTGGTATTAATCCATTAAATTCCAAGTTTTCAATTTTGCAAAGATTTCAATGAAATCAACACATGTGCATCAAAATAGAGCTAATGTATTAATATTATAACTTCTTAAGTTATCCCCAATGTCCCAAGTGAGTAATTGGTGTGTGATAAAGGATCAAAAATTAAAATGTGTTTTAAACGGTTACATATTACACTCCAATCTCCAACATATCACATGATCCCCAAATTGTGAAAAAACAAACAAAAAATATTTCTTTCAAACTTAAGTACTCCTAAAAGGTCAACAACATGTTTCTAGTTGAAATGTAGGTAATATTTTGATGCCTTTAACCAAATTTTAACATACATGATGCTGATTAATGTAGAAGAGCCCAAGTCATCAAATATACTTACAGGAGGACCTGTAGGGTAAGGGGTAGAGAGAGAAGAAAAAGAAAAAGGGAGAGATGAATTAGTGAGTGTGCAAAATGCTAAGACTAAATAAAAGCTTGAAAGTTCTTCATCATTCTCATCACAATACAAGGGACATGGAAGTTACTAAGAACTCAGTGATTATTGGTCATTTTGTTCTAGATATGGACTTTTTTAGGTCATGAGCTCCTTGAGACCATCTCAGAAAAATGCCTGATACTGGCACAAAAATTTTACATACAATCTCATGGGATTTTCAGATTCCTCAAGATCTGTTTGTCAATTACTGAGAGGGCCATCATTTTTTTGTGGGGGGGAGTGCAGGGGAGCCAGTACCTGGGATTAAATAGGGATGGTCAACCACTGCGCCACATCCCCAGCCCTATTTTGTATTTTATTTAGAAACAGGGTCTCACTGAGTTGTTTAGCACCTCCCCGTTCCTGAGGCTGGCTTTGAACTTGGGATCCTTCTGTCTCAGCCTCTCAAGCCAATAGGATTTCAGGCATGCTCCACCATGCCTGGCCAATTATCTTAAGTGAAGTCTGTTCCATTATAAGTTTAGATAAAATATGAATCAAGAAAATCTTTGGTTATTTAAGACAGACCAGTTAATGAGAATTGATATCTAACTTCTTGAGTTAGGTAATACAGCCAAATCAGAAATGTACCTGTGATTTGTTTTAAGAATTGTTTTCATTCTTAATGAAAATACAATACTATCAAAACATAAAAGACTAACTCCTAGTGTTTCTGCCAGGGTTTCATTAAAACTATGGATTCTCTTCAAAGTTCAGGCAAAGTCTAAGAAAATCTCAGTATTTCCTGCACTATATGTTCAATTAAAGCACCAATTCTAAGTAGCAAAGAAGTTGAGAATTGATTTTTATGTTTCCAATAAAACTTTGCATAAGCATAAAATTTTCTTTTTTCCCTTAAATGCTCTCTTTCTTATAACAAAAACGTCATTTCCATAATTATGTGACTTCAGCAATATTTAGTCACTTCTTTTACCTCAAATTTATAAAGCAGCCTATTTAAAAAGTTTGCACTTGGTGAAGGGATACCTTTACAAGTTTTCAATTATTCAGTTTCAATGAGGTTGAAAGATAGCTTTTGAGGATACTTTTAAAGAAATCCAGCAGCTATATGGCTCACATTAATGAATTTTCATAATCTCTTTTTAATTTGACAGTTCTTTTCAAAACGGAAAAGGAAATGAGACCTCCCCAATCTCCCAATTAATCTGCAGTCTGCTCCTCCTGGGTTAGTCTCCTAAGGTTTCAACACTCAGTAACTGACCATTTTGATACTAATAAACAACTTACAGAAAAAAAAAATTCACAGCATGTTACAATCAAACTTTAAATTACCTTACCATGAAAGTAGGAACTAATGAGCTGATAAAAACTTCATCTGGCTATTTACATTTTTGGAACCTTAGACTTCATAAAACAAAATAGTAAGTGAACTTACCTACTGGTATTATCGTGGTTGCAAAAATATTTTAATTTGGCATTTCCATTTTGGTTTGCCTTTAGGGATTTGGCCTGAAAGCTAAAATGACTGGAGAGGGAGTCAGGACCATTAGTTCTGTTTCAAGTTTGGCTCATAAAAATTGCATGGCCTTGGAGGGATCACCTGACTGCTCCAGGCCTCTGTTTCTTCAACTACAAAATGAATATGCTGGATTGAATACCAATGCTCTTGTCATCACTAGAAGTTTTCAACTATACAAGAAGGATCAAAATCTTCAACACTTCAAAAGAATGGGAATAAAAGCATGACAAAATTGTGCCAGTTGGATGACATAATAATAAAGCTTTCCAAGGCATGTGCCTCAGTGTCCTAAGGCAGATATTTTTGCAAAAATCCTGTATTTCCTGACTCCCTACAGAGATGGAAACATGGGCAATGTCACCACACTGTGCACAGCTAAGAAACCCTCCAGTGGGCACAGCAAAATTGGGAGTCAGTGGTTATCAAACTGCAATTAATATTTTGTAAACTTATTATGACTTGATAAAAACAAGAAGAGTAAAAAAAAATATCTAAGTCTAGTGTAGAAGATTTAAACATACACTCAACCTCCAATAAGGCAGTAGTATCATTAATTAGAAGAAACAGATGTGAGGACCTCACTGGAACATGAATGACACAGCAGCTGAGAGAGACTTACCAGATTCTCCTCTCCGACCCCTCTTCCCTCGTTTTCCTGGAGGACCTGAAATACAAAAAATACATTTTTGAGTGTACTTTAACTTTTTTTCCCGGGGTGGTGGTGGTGGGGCATTGCAAAATGGTTAGTACATGATTTCTATATATTTTCTCACTGTTTTAAACCACCAACTTCAAAAAGAGACCTGATGTTTGTAAAGAGCAATGTTGTCTTTAGTGTTTCAGCAAAACTGTTAAGCTCTATTTAATTATAAGCTGATCTGATCTTAACATTAGAGTCAGAATTTTTGTTCATCCTGCTTAATATCATCAGTAAAGAAAGGTTTTGCAAAGCAAAGTGTTTGTATTGAGATTTTGTTTGTTAAAAATATGTATTTTCTGAAAGTTTTAGTATATGACCAATAGAAAGTACTGATTCCCCAGTGACTACAATTTCTGCTCAGTCAGGTTTATCATAATCTTTCTAGAAATATTTAGTTAGCCATTAATTAAATGTAATATCAGTCAAGGAAAAGAGCTGTAAAATATTTCTATTTTATTACATGTGAATATATGAAACTTCTTTAACTGATAATCACTTGAGTAAATTTACCTCTCTTAACTGCACTGCATTTGGATAGTAAGTTTAATTTTTCTAGAGATGGGCTCATTTAATGAATAGTCTTTGTGAGGATGCTATTCTAAAGGTACAGAAAAAACTTTTTTTCCAGTGAGTTGACTCTAAGGACCACCAAGCTGGTATGTATCATACTTAGCACAAAGTTCTAGACATTCATAGCTTTCAAAGCTGTTATTCTCAATTATATAATTTCTGTCCTCATTTCCTTAGGTAGGAATAGCTTCCACTGAATTATGGTTCAGGCAAATAGAAGAGAATAATTAGCCCACCATGAGAATGGAGGGCCTATAATATTGTTGGGAAAAAAGGCCAAGGAAAATAGGGAGCTGACTGGATTCAAAGCATGAGTTGCAGTATAGGCTTCAGCACACAGTGACTCTCAGTGTGACACAGAGCCACCAGCTTACACATGGAAACACGAATACAGAAAACAATAAATGCTGGAGAGGTTGCAGGGGAAAAGATACACTGGCAGCTTATTAATGGGACTGCAACCTGTCCCAGCCACACCAGCCCCTCTGTGGTCTGCTGCCCTTGCCTGGCTGGCCAGACTCCTGGTTGGACGGTGGCTTCCCAGCCTGGGTTCCCAAGGCTGGGCTCCTACTTCTCATGTGCTCATCTGTTGACCCCAAGCACCATCATGCCACAGTGGATGGGCCCAGAGGGGCTTCTGACCTCAGTGACACTGTGCTGAAATCTGTCCCCTCACAGACTTCAGGGCAACCATCGACAAGAGACACCAGGAGCCAAGATGAACCTGGAGATGTGGTTTGTTTGGTCCACCCATTTTGAACCAGGGCTAACATTTAGAATGGGGCTATTTCACACCACCTCTTCTGCCTCTTCTGAAAACAAAGCAACTCTTCCCACATGGCAGTTACTGGCTGGGGCCAAGTGGGACAGACTCTCCAACTGGACCAGCATGTCCCCCAACTGGCCAGCTGCACTGTCTGCCCTTCCTCCTTCCTCCACAGGTATCTGGTGGAGGCCACTCATCTGGCCCCGATCCAGCAAATTCTCCCCTGGGGCCCTTGATGACACTTTTCTGGTTAGGTACATGCTAGTTCATCAGAGTGAGTCTAGCAACACCGACCCTCGAAACAGAAAGGGCCAATTATAGGCCAATTTTTTCTTAAAAACTTAAACAGAGAATTAACATATGACCCAGCAGTTATGCTCCACCCAGTCACCCAAAAGAGCTCAAGCAGGGACTCAGATACTGTATGCCGCTGCTCAGAGAAGCAGCGTCCACCAGCCAAGGAGGAAATGAACTGTGTCCATCGACAGATGACTGGATAAACAAGATGTAAAGGGGGCGGGACAGGCATTAGATATAATATTTAATTTAATATTATCCAGCTTAAAAAAAGAATGAAGTTTTGATACATATTACAATATGGACACACCCTGAAAATATTACGCTAAGTAACATAAGTCAGTCACCAAAAGACAAATAACTGATTCCACTCCTATGAAATACCTAGAATAGACAAATTCATAGAGGCAGAAAGCAGAACAGAAGTTATCAAGAACTGGAAGTTGAAAGAGAAATAGAGAGTAATTGATTAATGGAGAGTTTCTATTTGGGGTGATAAAAAAAAAGTTTGGGAAACAGTACCGGTGGCTGAACAACACTGTGAATGGGATTCACACCACTGAATTGTACCCCTAGAGATGGCTGATGTGGCAGTTTTACTTTACAGATACTTGATCAGGAGAGAGAAACAGGGAGGAGGCCTCGATTCCTTTATTCCCAAGAAGCTCCCTGATCTCTGTGAGTTCACCTGCCACTCCTGAGCCAGATGGCACCTTAGCCACTCAGGGACTTCTCAGAACAAAGTCTCTTCCAGAATGACTTTCCACCCGGACCGAGAAGTGACCAGCAGCCTCTTTTGCCAACAGTATGAATGCCACACCTGTTGCACACTCACTCGCTCCCTGCTGAGCACTGTGCTGGGCGCCCTGGACCTGGGTCCCCACTCCTCCCCAAGCCACACCACTGCCTCAGGCAGCATTAACAGCATGCCCAAACCACAAAGGCAGTTAAGTCACAGAGCTGGAATTTGAACCCGTGAAATAAAGTCTGCCTGCCCCTAAATCCTTGCCCTAATTTTTCTCCCACAAGCCTCATCCAGGAGACCCACGGGACCCAACACAAAGCAACATAGGAAATGCCTATCTACTGCCACCAAAATGCTGATGGCATCACAAAGAAACATACACTCACATGGTATGCAAGCATGAGGCAGTGATAAACATGGGCAGGGCTTGGAGCTGGGCAGTGGGGTGGAGGGAGCTGGGCAGTGGGGTAGAGGGAATTTGAAGCTTGGATCCACCACCCACTAACTGCAGCTACTTAGACAAAGATCCAAGAGGACATTTTCACATTTTACCACATGAGTGAGTTATGGCTGACCTCCGCACAATCCAATTTTGGCAGAAGAGATGGCACTTTGAGAAGAATTCAACAAAGAACTGCCTGCAGAGAAGCAAAGCGCGAGGGGCGGAGAGGCACCAGGGCCAGCAGCAGGGACGACAGAGCCACTAACAGGAGCTGCTAGCCAGGAGAAGGAGAGGTAGGGACACGGCTCTGGACTCTGTCCATCAGTCCAGCCAGCGCATCCCAGTGTTGTAGTCAACCAGAACTAAGAGGAAGGGCACCCAGAGAAGAGCCAACAGCACAGGGAGCAGGGTGGACAGTGTGGCCAACACCCTCCAGGAGGGAACACCACCGTAGCTCAGGGCTGGCTATGTGGACCCCTGGTTAACCACTTAATCCTTGCACTGGCCGGCCCCGGGGTGCTGTATGAGCTTCCGCACATCCAGATCTTTCCCCAGTGCCTAGACCAAATCTACCATGGCAATTCTGCGGCTTTGAAGGATCTCCCACGTAGGGTCTCACTATCCGAATCCTAGGAGTTGCTCAACGGCTGAATCAGGCCTGGTCATTTCCAGATCCCACCAATGCCCGGTCCATGTAGGCATCCAATAATGTCTGCTAAGCCATCTTCCTTTTATCACATAAAGTGATAGCTCAGGCTCGTTTAACACAAAGTTTTAGCTTGGGTATTTCCGTTATGCCCACCCTAAAGAATATACCAGAATGGGCTGAGATTGTGGCTCAAAGATAGAGCCCTCACTTAGCATGCATGGGGCACTGGGTTTAATCCTCAGCACCACATAAAAATAAAATAAAGGTATTGGGTCCACCTACAACTTAAAAAAAAAAGAATATACCAGAAAAGACAAGTGTTCCAAAAGTCTGCTCACAGGCCACTCTTTCCTCTCTGTTCTCAGTCCAAGAGTCCCAAGGTCCCAGTCCCGAGTCCACCATGGTCAGAGCTCCCAGGAAAGGTGAGGGAGCACTACCAAGGGCCAGTCTGGTCCACGTGGGAGGAGCCCCGGAGTAGACAGGCACTCCCTCCCAGTCCAGTCCAGCTCAGGAAAGGAGGGAGAAGCTCCAGACCATGACATCACACTCCCCCAAGACCCGCAGTCCTCACCCACAGGGCCCCGCCCCTCCTACAAGGGGCTTGTCTACAGGACCTGAAATGCCGCAGATGGCTTTATTGTGGTGTTTCTGTACGACACAGTGGTGCTTTTCCTTCTAGTATCTGAATGCATGAAACAGATGAAAGATGGGGAATTCTGAGTTCCTGAGATGAAGGTACAAACAAAAGCCCCATCATAACTCCCTAGGCATGCATCAGGAGCAGGGCAAGCTGTCAAGAGTTGGGTGAGGAAAACACAGCAAGAGCATGTTTCTTAAACAAGAAACAATCCATTGCTGCATTTTAAAAAATATTATTTTAGTTGTCAATGGACCTTTATTTATTTATATGCAGTGCTGAGAACTGAACCCAGGGCCTCACATATGCAGACAAGCACTCCTCACTGAGCCACAACCTCAGCCCTCATTGCTGTACTATTAATTTTTAAAATTAAACACATTACCTTTGATTTTTCTAGACCAGGTGCCAGGCACTGGTCAATCACATTCTAAACTTTAACTCATTCAACCTCCCAAAAACCTATAATAATCATTATTACACTGTTATTTAAATAATAATTCTTTGTATCATAATGTATATTATATATAATCATATAGTACATAATTATATTTTATTAAAATAAATTGTTATTATGATATTTTATTATTGGCTTATTTAATAAGCTGTTATTTAATAATAATTCACACAGAACTTCCACAGATATTATTTCACTCTGTCCTCAGGGAATCCTGTGAGGCATCTCTCGGGTTTGACATCTGTCTTCTCTAAGGAGCAGATGGCATCCCTCTGTAAATTCAGCTTGCCAAGGACCCGAGCGGTCAGGAAGACAGTGCCCTCTCTAGCCCCTTTGTTGGGGCGAAGGTTATATTTCGTTCTTCTCAAGGGAGGGCAGGTGAACCTGGTGTGTACGTCACCTGGGCAGCAGGGTATTTTCTGAAGCTACATGGTCACATCACTAAACTGAGATCCCCCTGTTTAGGGGAGACAATGGAGAGACACCCCCAAGATAATCAGATTGTCACTAGGAATAAGAAACTGACAGGCAGGGCCATGTGAAGGGATTAGCAGGAACACACACCTGTAGAATTTGGCGGCCTGCCCGAAACCTGGTTTCAACAACAGGGAGCAAATGAAGACCCGAGGCCAGAGAATCCCCAAACACATCCCCAGCTCAGGGCATTTTCCTTCTAGACACAAGTGACAGGGATGGAGATCCAGAGCACTTCTGCCACAAGATGGCAGATGTCTGCACAACACAGGGAAGCTGGGACTTTCTCATCCAAAGATACGCTGAGGAAGGCCCAGAACAAAATAACTCATTTTTATCCCAAACAATTATGGTTCCCAAATGCAGCCATCCCTCGGAATCCATGGGGGACTGGGCCAGCACTGCCTTCCAATGCACACTGAGGTCCACAGGTGCCCAGGTCCCTCATAGCAAAGGACAGAGTATTTGCATTTAACATACGCACATCCTCTGAATCCCCTAAATAAACTCCAGATGACCTGCACACCTCCCACAATGTGAGTGCTGTGTGAGTAGTATCACACTGTGTTGTCTAGGGAGTGAGGACAGGAGAGAAGCCTGCACGTGCTCAGTAGAGACAATTAATTTCTCCACTGTCTTTTGCAGTTGGCTGGCTACACCCTCAGATGCAGAGCCCACAGATGTGGAGGGGCACTGTTCACTCTTGACACACACAACAGGGATCTTCCCCCTAAAAAGGGTCATAACTTGCAGACCTGACACCTCCTGAGTTCCAGTCTTCTCCACCTCCCTTACCTATGCACACCAAATCAAGTCAGAGACACCCGCACATCAGTAAGAGGGTTCCTAAACTCAAAGTCAAAGCAGAAATGGAAAATCATGATAAAAATCAACATCAAAGCCAATGGAAACAGCCACAGAGCGGAGTATGAGGTGCTCACCTCCGAAGCCAACAGCAGGTACAGGGGCATTAAGGCAGGAGTTTCTCGCAGGTCACAGCTGACACCCAGGGCCAAGAGGGTCTCCTGGAGGAATTCGTATCTTCTCATGTTGCTGGATTTCAGCAGGTTGAAGTCTTCTTGGGTCTGCACCATGAAGGAACTGGGAGGTAGTTCTAAGTGCACCTGGACAAAAAGACAACACTTGTTAAATCAAGGCACTTACAGTCTCAGAGAGCTTCTTCAACGGGTTTTCTAAAAGTGTGAATCCCTCTCCTCACCAACAGCAATATAAACTTGGGACCTGAATATCTGAAAAGTAATGGCAATAAAAACAAAAATATTCAAAAGGACCCTTTCATTGTTGTTGTTGTTGGTGGTGGTGGTGTTACTGGGGACTGAACCCAGGGGTGCTCCACCACTGAGCTACTTCCCCAGGCATCTTCAATTTTTATTTTGGTGGCCATACTGGGGGTTAATATCCTGAGTTGCCCAGCTGGCCATGAACTTGTGATTCTCCTGCCTCAGCCTCCTGAGTTGTTGAGATGACAGGTGTGTGCTACCACACCGGGCGCTGAAGGGTCTCTTGCACTTGTTGCTATCAGGCTGAGACATTGGGTAGAGTCAACCATGAGGGGTTATCAAACTCTTTACAGGTTGATTTTTATCACCAGCTGTGTGACCTTGGGCAAGTCACTTTAAGTTGGTTGTAAGCCTAAGTCACCTGCAGTATCCTTGTGCTGAGAGCCTAAATGAGGTGTTACTGAGCTCACACAGGGAGGCAGAGGGCCAAGCTGAAAACGTCCACCCTGTCCATCAGTCCAAACTGGGAAGCAACCCCTGGAGGACAGCATGGGGAGCATCTGTAGGAACTGAAACACAGGGGACCTCCCCCACTGCCCTTCTTGACCTGGTGCAATTCTAAGACTCAGAGCATCACGTGCTTACCCAGACCTGCTGTTCAGTGAAAATCAAATCATCTCTACCACCAACGTCTGTCTCGCACACTGGAACTTCCAGCTCCCCCGAGATCAGATTTTAGTTGTGTTTTAAAGCCTAGAGCTTCCAGGATACCAGCAAAGTGACCAGAACTGGTTTGCTTTACTTGGTTTTTGTCCACTGTATGGAGACCTTCTGACCTGAAGATTAGGAAAATAAAAAGCAAGGTGCCAGCCTTGGGTACCTGCACAACTCTCGATTCCCACCTGAGCTCTGACCAAGCCAAAGACTGTCCCAATATACTGTCTACAATGGTCCAGATGCTAACATCGAGGCCACATCTGAAAAGGTTTGCAAACACTGTCCAACATGGTTCCCATGCTCCAGTTAGGCATCAGTGGCTGGGGCTTCCCCACAGACTGAGCAGGCCTGTCAGTGGGCAGCAGGGTCCCGCCTGTCCTCCAGACAGCCCTGGGCAGGGAGGAGGCAGAAAGCGGGAGCATGGATGGGATCTGTGTACTCCTGTCTCCTTGCCCCAAGATGGGCCTCTGCTCTCAAGTAGACACAGCCAGGCTGGTGGACAAGCCACACCACAGTGGACACACTTCCTTCAAGTGAACAGGTGGCCATCCTGGGGGTTAACATGCCAGGAGTTAAAATGAAGGAGAAATAAAACAAGCACAGTTCTGTTCCCACCAGAGCTCACGGAGAGAGGGAGGCACTGAGTGAACACACATGAATTCACTGGATGGGGTGAATACACAGAATATTCTAGAAGCTGGGGAAGTGAAACGTGCTGAACTCATCCTCACACGAGAAGGACACCGAGGGGGACTCCATCCACTGAGCCACCATTAGGCCTCTGAGTTCCAGGAGACAAGCCACTGAATGGGGAAAACATTTCTACTTAGTATCTTACGGTTTCAAGATTTTAGGTGCTGGGCCTGGTACAGTGTGGCACATGCCTGTCATCTCAGCAACTCTGGAGGCTGAGGAAGGAGGATCACAAGTTCGAGGACAGCCTCAGCAACTTAGCAAGGCCCTAAGCAATGTGCTGATGGGGGCCATGGTTGGGTACTCTGCTATAAAAGCAGAACCAATCCTGCCCTGAGTTAAAGACTCTGTCTCAATAAATAAAAAAGGCTGAAGTTGTAGCTCAGTGATAAGCACTCCTGGGTTCAATCCCTGGTAGCAAAAATAAAATTTAAAAAGAAACAAAAAATGCTAGTTGCTGGACTGGGGTGTAGGTCAGTGGTAGGACACCTCCTGGCATGCACAGGTCCTGGGTTCAATCCCTAGCACCACAGAAAAAGGTTTAGGTGCCATGAGAAAAGAGGATGCATCTGGCTCTGTGCTGTTAATAAGGGACAGAACAGCACCATGGGTGTGTGTGTCAGGTGTGTAACTGGTTCTCCACGGTGTCAAACCTCAGTCTCACCCTCTGCTTATAAAACTACTACCACAGAGACAGGCCCATCTCCATAACTAAGCTTTTAAACTTCAGGCTTTTTAACTGGACTGAAAGTTAGAACATCTCTGGCTACAAATGGGGTTAAAGGCCTCTAGCAGGCAGAGCCAAGGGATCCTGCCAACCATCCTAACATGCACAAGGACCATCCCTCCCCACAAAGAGTTATTAGGCCCAAAATGTTGATGGGGCCATGGTTGGGAACTCTGCTATAAAAGCAGAACCAATCCTTCCCTGAGTTAAAGCTCAATAAGAAAACACAAAAGTCTTAGCTGGGCGCAGTGGCCCATGCCTGTAACCCCAGCAGCTCAGTGCTGAGGCAGGAGGATCACAAGTTCAAAGTCAGCCTCAGCAATTTAGCAAGGCCCTAAGCAACTGAGCAAGACCCTGTTTCTAAATAAAATACCTTTTTAAAAAGGGCTGGGGATGTGGCTCAGTGGTTAAGAATCCCTGGGTTCAATCCCTGGTACCAAAACAAAACAAAATCTTTCTAGATCCATTTTTGAGCTTTATCTGTACAATTTCATGCCATACTCTTGATACATTTTATATCAAGAGTACAGCAAATAACAGCTTTAATCCATGGCCTTATATTTTCCCTGCAAACTTGGTCAGCACCGGAGCATCCAAATGTGTCCTTTTTCCCTGCATCACTGAAAGTGAGTGGGCATCTAACAGGCAGCCTGCCTGATGGGGTGCCTCAGCCAGCACAGCTGTGTGTCACCTGCAGTACTTCTCCTCCTCATGACCAAATTAATCACAGAGATGAAGACGATGGAACTGAACAGTGAAAGGAAACTGACCAGATTATAATATTTACTGGTTGATCCCGCCGAGGGATCACAGCAACACAGCCTGAGGAAGAAACACGGATTATGTCACACAGAAGACTGGAAGTCATCTAAAATAAAAAATGGCATCCTAATCCTCAGAATCTGATGTGTGGAGCGGCATCATGTTGCCTTTTGTCCTCAGGCTACGCACTGCAGTATCAAATTTTATGACAGCGATGGGGTCAATTTAAATGGTGCAGCCAAGATATTGGCTGTGTAACTAGAAGAAGTGGATAGCAACAGTGCTGAATCAACTTCCTACTACAAATCTGCACGCAGAGGTGGTAAAATTCGCTCTTCAGAACTGAAATATGGCTCTCGGAAGTAGGGTGTTTAGGTGGATTTTTTGAGAATGCAGTCACTATAGTGACCATATTTGCAGAGAAGATAAGAGGTACATTTATTAGAACTCCAAAAACCAACCCAGGTGGCTTGCAGCCCTACAGGAAACCTACTTAGATTGCACATATTCATCTGGACCAATGTCCAGATTTCTTAATCTTAAGCATCTCTGTCCGAGTTTTCATCAGAACAGATGGGTGGGCTTTAGGATAGCACAGAAACCAACTTGACCAACCGGAAGGGCACTGGCTCAGAAAACTCAGGGGACTGGAGCTTCCAGAGGGACAGGAAAGAGACAAGACCTACAAAAGGAAAACGAAACAGAGGAAGTGATGATTCTCAAACCTAATAAATAAAACCAAATCCAGGATGGCCACCATTGGGAGCCTTCTGGGCAAAACACCTTCATCTCCTCAGCTCTTTAGATCCCGGTGCCTTGAGGAGGGAGCATTCCTCTAAAAACTTGTGCGCTCAGTGTTCAGGATTTGCAGTAGATGATGAATGATGCTGATTTCCTCTGTGACTTTTCCCCCAACAACAAAAAGCCAAAGAGGAAACCACAGAAGAGTCCAAGGACTCCCTAAGCTTGCGAAGGAAATCTGCATTTCTCTTGTCCTTCTTCCGTTTTCTTCTTACCTGTGTATGAGTATGCCATTATAAACCTACGCAACTTCCACCTTATTTATTTATTTATTTATTTTGGTAATGAGGATTGAACCCAGTGGCACTTAACCACTGAGCGACATCCCCAGCCCTTTTTATTTTTTATTTTGAGATAGGGTCTCAGGGAGTTGCTTAGTGCCTCACTAAGTTGCTGAGGCTGATTTTGAACTTGTGATCCTCCTACCTCAGCTTCCTGAGCCTCTGGGCATGTGCCACCAGGCCCGGCTCCACATTCTCTTACTAGGAAGTTTCCTCAATGCTTAGTTTTAAGAGTGACAGAAAGGAACTGTGGATTGGAGGATGTTTCTAACCCTAACTCCCTCCACGACTGACTGCAATATTTTAACAAGATCATCAGTCACTGATGTCTGGAATCACCACCCCTGAGTCTTCCAACTTCCCACATTAAATAAAGGCTCCTGATATTACCCAGAATGTACGTGAAGGCACTGTGTTTCAGAAAGACTGCAACCAATAAAGATGGGAACAAGAAAGAACTTCCAGGCTAACGCTTGCTTAGCCAGCAGCCCTCCTGCCTCCTGCCTCCTTCACAACACATGGCTCCTCAGGGTTTTCACAAAAGCCCTGGACCAAACTAAACTTCCCCTCACCTCAGAACAACTCTCAGTTGGAGTCAAAAGTGCCCAGTGGGCCAGGCAGGCTCAGCCGAGGAGCACTTGCCCAGCTCATGTGAGGCCCTGGCCTCTGTCCCCAGCACCGCGGCATACAGCATTGAGACCTATACACATACAGCCTTCAAGAGCATGCTCCTTCCCAAAGACACCCAATAGCATCACACTAACTCAGTACCTGGCAAAGAATGGCTTCCCCTCCGCAGGTTCCAAAAGACACTTGCATGATCATCCTGTCCTTGTCCTCATTGTCCAGGTGGCCCTGGAGCTTTCCAGGGCTGAGCTGCTTCCCGGGGCCCTCCTCATAAACACAGCCACTGCTCAGAACGCTGAGCTTCATCTTGCTCTGGTCAGCCTTGGAGAAAACCAGGCTCTGGACTGTCTTCTGCAGCACACCCTTTCTTGTCACCTGCAAGCCATCAAACGTGAAGGATGAAGACAGGCCCAGTACCTTCCTTCCCTGAGAAAGATAGGCTAGGAACTTCTGGTACAGGTCTTCAGGGATGAGTTCCCTGATGGCAATGACCAACAACAGGCAGATGTCTGGCCATGGGTCCCAGAGCACACTTTCCTCCTGCAGGTGGTTCAGAACATAGCTGTCGGTGTCCACACAGTCAGCCAGGATGGCCCACACCTGCTGGAGCCACCCGAGGGCCTCCTGGGAGTCGGGGCCTACGTACAGAAGGATGTTGAGTGCCTTTCCCGTGATGTTGACTCTCCTCCCTTCTTCTTTAGGGCAGATCTCATCGGCAACACCCTCCAAACTGCTGCCATGATCATAGGGAAGGTCTGGAATGTTCTCTGCAGATGCAAACTTGACCGAATCAATGGTGCTATTCTCAAGTTCTAAGCATTTGTGGCAACTAGACAGGTGGAGGTGAAAATGCTCCAGAGGGCCCGCTCCCTGCTCAGTGTCCCCAGGAGGCTCACTCCCAGAGGCACTGCCCCTCCTCGGCTTGGAAGAACCTTCTGGAAGAGAAGAACCTTCTGGAAGAGCCTTTGGGTCATCCTTGCCAGGGTGCTCCATAAAGTCCCGCGCAGGCTCGGTCTCCAGAGAGGGCTCAGGGTTTGGCTGTAGGACTTGGGCTTGCTTGTGTACAGCCTGATCCTTGAGTTCCTTCAGAGCAGAGTCTTGCAAGTGCACAGCTGGAGTACAGGAAAGATCACAGAGGGCTCATCAGCACTTATTTGTCATGCAGCTGGCAAAAGAGCCTCACCAGCTCTCCACATTCTGCCACCTACAGTATGGCAGAGCCACCTGCACAGCTCCCACTTACATCCCCACCTCAACTCTGGGCATCCCTGGGAGCCACACAATTGCTGCCACCAGCTGGAAGGGTGCTCCTGAAGACCCCCAGTGAAATTCCTGATTTCCACATCCTTCCTACTCAAATCAGAACCCCAGATCATCTTCTTGACTGGTGAAGAAGGTGAGATTAAGAGGGGAGATTTTGCCTATTAGAGATTCAACTAGGCTAGGCTGTTATTCTCCTACATGACACTGAAACTGAGGAATAAAAAGGACACATTAATAGACCCTACCCAAGCATGCCCCAGGAGGAGTCATGCACAGGACACTTCAGAGGATCTGCGAAATGGTCTATCCAGTGCAACATAAGCTTACAATAACTGATCCAAAAAACAGGTATTGAGTGCTTTCTGCACATGGGACACAATATTAGGCATGTGTGCATGGTAAATCAGATTCCCAGAGCCAATAAGTGGCACTTACTTGCCTGTGAAACAAATGAAAACATCACACACAAGCCTAAGGAAAGCAGGTCATGTGCTACCTGTCCAAAACTGTGAAATGCATATTTAAATAAAAAAGCCTTTAGATTTAGACCTTCACAGTACAACTGGCTATTATTCCCTTTCAGTCAGAACTATAGGCTAGAACCATTATATTGTGTTATGTTATGTAAAATAAACACTATAAGTCATCCAATATGGATGCTATGTCACAGATATTGCAATTATGAAAAACCCTGGTTTTTAATTAAGCACTAAAGATACATCTCCCTGACCCCAAAAAACCTCAACACTTGTGTGAATCATATATTTTCCTTATTAAATCAAATCAGTTTTCTGAATCAAACTGAAACCAAGCACTGCCCTACGTTACACCAACAGCAGCACTCCAGAGTCTATAAGCTGACAACCTAGGACGTTCCACACAGGACAGAAACATTTCCTAAAGTTACGTACAGACAATCTTTTGGGGCACCAGTCCATTATCCATCTGGAGAACATCCATCTGGAAAACATCGCCAGAATGTTTTTTTTGTTTGTTTGTTTTTAATTTTTGAGACAGGCTTTCACTAGGTTGCCCAGGCTGTCCTTGAACTTGCAATGCTCCTGTCTCAGCCTCTCCAGGTGCTGGGATCACAGGTGTGAACCATGCCCTATGTTATATGGCACACCATGTCTTTGTTCTTCTGTCAAGAAGGGGATGTTGAAATCAGCAGGAATCAGTCAGGACCCTTCCTGAGAAGTTTGCAGGGAACCAAGCATGAAAATTAATAAATGAGAATAACTTGAATTCCAAATCCCACAATACCTGGAATCAATTTTTATATATTCAAGCTTTTTTTCTCTCTTTTTTCCCCCTAAGCACATCTTTTCTATTTTGTCTAAGCCAGGGATCCACCCCTCCAGGTTCTCTTATAGTAACATTTGGAAAATTAGCTGCTTCCATGGATCAGAATTTCACAGTAAAGTTTCCTCCAGAGCCCAGAGGGTTCCATTTTCCATGCTCAAAAGATGGGGGTGGAATGGGGCCTGGGTCCTAAATGGGACATCATTATCCCAGAGGTCTCAAGTTATCCATTTAATCAGAGTGGGCCTATTAATTCTGGAATCCAGTGTTTTCAGTAGCATATTCCCTTTGTTGAAGTGCACCTTTTCAGGTCAAAAAATTGATTTGCTCATTCAGGGTTCTGATCTAGTGTGGGGTTTATTACCAAGTCCCCTATCTAGGTGGCCACAGTTTCATGCTCTACTAACTTAAAATCCACTGTATGTAGGGAAGGCAAAATCAGACAGGAAGATGGGGGAGTTAGCTGCTTCTGGGGAAGAGAGTCTTGGTAGTGTAGGCCAGTTTTCAGGTTGATTAATGATGTATTTGTTTCTTAAATATTAGACTTTATTTACCCATTTCAAAGCGTCAAGAATACCTGCAGAGTTCCGGGGAGAAGGTGCTAGCCAGTTTCCCAGTGCAAGCCACCCTTCATTTCTACAATGATGAGTCTGAGCTGGATTCAGATGAGGAAGAGCAAGGGGAGGAAACACAGACCTACCATCTTCAGTGCCAGGAGTCAGAAGGTCACCAGGAAAATGGCCCAGGGGGACAGGGCAGAGGTGGGCTGGTAAACCCATCTAGAGAAGGGGATGGTCTAAGGGGTGGCCTCCGTGGTAAGAGTCAGCTCCCTTGTGGTGATCCTCCTGGGGGCAGTGAGTGTGTCTCATGCAAATGAATTGGGTCTCTCCTGTGTCTGCCCCACTGTTCCCTGGGGCTGCTGCAAGACCCCTGCTTGTGTCCTAGAGACAGCCCCGGCAGGACATGACATCTTCCACTAGATATTCAGAGGCTGGGGACTGCGTGCACTGCCTCTGCTTAGCAGGCTGAGAACACAGCTTTTACTTTTTCTTCTCCTGGTGATTCTTTTTTGGTGCACTCACGCAGACCTTTTCAGAAAAGGTGCCAGGACAAAGAGGTCTGTGTCTACACAGGTTGTTATCAGGAAAGGCCAGCTTTCAAAGCTCACTCAGCGTCATCACGCTCCTCATCAGATTACAAGTGATTCCTATTAATAGACTGTCACCCATGCTTGCCTCTCACTTAAACAGAGTCATAATGCAGCTATTTTTGCTTTTGCAAAAATAATTTAAATATTAAATCCCAATTTTAACTCATTGTCCAATGAAAAACTAGGTGATGCTCCATAATTAGAGAGTTTGTTTCTTTAGAGACTAATTATGAACTCTGATAATCAGTGTCAGCCTTTGCCTGGAAGGAAATGAGTCACCTTCTCATTAGTAATCAAGTTTGTCCATTTTTTAAGAGTGACCCAGAAATTCAAGGATATGAGTTTCAGCTATACAAGACAGAACATCAGACACCACAAACATTATACACAAATGGGACTAAGGCAGAAAAATTAAAGTCAAGGAGGTTCTTGAGGTACTTTTTAGGATGACTGAGGTTTCAGAAAGGACAAGCTGCCTGGTGAAATAAAATGTGTCTGGCTTACACAAGAACCAAAATTTCAAAATCTTAAAGGGATGAGTGTTTAAATGACTTAAGGCACTGCCATGGTCTAGGCAGGAGAATTTAACCACTATTAAATGTTTTCCACACAGAATAGGCAGTCCTGGTTTATTCTGGATAATTGAGGGTTTGGATATGTAGTATATAATCAGAGGAAACAAGCAGTAAAGAACAAGAGCTAATTTGGGGTAACCAAAGACTTGGCTAACAGATGCTTCCTTACTCTGGATCCCTAAAATGAACAGATTCTGACCAATATTCACTGGACAAAAGAGTTTGAGACACCTGAATTCTCAGCTAAGAAACTGAACCACGCAGCACTATGAAGACCAGCCCTGTTCTCTGTTTTTCTATCACTCCCTCTACCACAATCCATTCTTTTTCTTGCCCTAGAGATTCCTGGACTGTTTGCTTACAAAAGAGTGTTCACAAGCCTACCTGGCTGCTCTGTCTGGCAGCAGCACAAGAATCAACAGTCAAGGCCAAAAAGGTCTGGGGAAGGGAATGGTAATTGCTCCCAGCTGCCCTCTGTTCTGGTCCCCTGGTCCTCCCCTCACCCTTTTCTCCAGGCATTCCATCTCCAAACAAAGCTAACACATGCTAAAGAATGATTTTTCAAATCACTTCCCTGTCACTGTGAAACCAGATTAATCCACACACCATCTTATTAAAACCTCACACAAATGGAAGCAGAGACAGAAAAGAGCCACCAAAATGTAGAAGTTTTGAAGTTCTATCACTGAAGAAGAAATAAAGAAACTGGTATTGACTACTGTAAGTGTTAATAGTGCTTTCTAGTTTCCTCAGTATCCCCACCCATCCTTTTTCTATCACTCCATCTCCTACAGCTCCAATAATATTCCAAGATTTAGAATCTGAGTAGTACACCAAAAATCCTTCGGTCCCATTGTAGTTGTTCCTCATGGGATGCTCAGTAGTTCTTTTTTTCCGGGCCACTTCAGGAAGTTTTATCTTATACACATATGTATGCTTCCTCCCCCCAGCAAGACTTCAGAGGGCTGCCACTCTTCTTACACAAGAGAAACAGTGTGCACAGACACAAGCTCGCATGGTACAACTGTGGATAATTCAGTCATAGGCCTCGTGGTTTTTCTGCCTGTTCACAACACCCAGCATGGTGATCGGGCATAGTAGTCTGCTCAATAAATATCAGTGTGATGTAAACTAAACCTTTGTCTGAACAGTGAGAATTCTATGGTGCTTCAGAGTCCATCTAACCCTACAGCATTCAGGATTCAGGGTCACAGAGAGAGTAACTGCAGGAAACTGGCTTGAATCTACTCTAAATACCACTGTTCTACACAATCACCAAATTACACTATTTTCTCACTAATCTTCTCTTCATATTTATTTGGGGGGAAAAATTTGGACAAAATTCTCCAGTTCAATGTGTTCACAGAGTAATACCACCTGTCACTTAAATAACTTTCTTGTTCTTTACTTTCACTTTTCTTTCCTAAAGCCCCTTTCATAATGATCAAGTAGGAGACTACTTTGGTGAAGAACATTTTAAATTGAAGGTATTGCATTAATAATGATAGTGGTACTAGTCTGAGAATCAGCAACCATTTTAGACATATGAGACTAAATGCTTAGTGATAGTTACTAATAGTGAATAAATAGGTTCTAGAAAATTTGGGGAAATCCAAGAAAAATTCCAATTTACCTGACATCAGTATGTAAGGCAAAAAAACAGGACAAATATGGAAACAGCATACATAATACTCACACATATACATACTCATACAGACACACGTACGACAGCGGAGGTAGGAGAAATACTAAACTTCATTCCTACCTACAAAATTCCTACTACTGGAAATTGAGAAGAGGGCTTCATAAAAACCTCCATCATACCCACACATTTATGCTAGCTTAACAAATAAAGTCTACAAGGTTTTCATTTTTATTGTATTCTGATATGCCCTACTCCTTTGCTAGCACATATAGATAAAATTAAAATGAAGGACTTAATTAAGCTTCTCTAAATCCTGAAAGAGAAATATTTTTCCATTCTGCTTCCAAGAGAAGGGACAAAAAAAAATTCCTACATGAAATGAATGGTGCTGACAACCCACAATTGAACAATAAGAAGGAAACTTCACATAGGATTATTGTTAACCTGGAGACTGTGTTGAAAGAAGTCAAGCTAAACTCATATCTATTAATGCCAGGTTTACAGGCCACACAGCACAAGAGGGAGACAGACAGTGAAAGCAGACAATGAAAGTTTTATTGGATGGGGAGCCAGAGGCATCTGGAGCTGTCAAAACAGCTGGAATTTCCTAGAAAAGACAACCATAGAAGAAGCAGCTCAAAGTATGCATAGAACTCTGTTCAAATCCTTTAACAATTCACTATGCAGAAGCATATGGGATTCAGGAAACCAAGAGGAAGCAAGAAACTCAAGAGTGAAAAAGCAGGCAGAAGGCTCCTGGTTAGAGCCTTGCCAAATTAGTGGGCCTTGATAAACACTCCAGGGTTTGGTCAAGCCCTCATACTTTCCACAGAACTCTCTGAAGGGTCCTTAGAAATAAGGATCACATCTCAAGACTAAGATTTCACCTGTTAGAAAGAGAAGCAAACCTATTCTCAAACTAAGCCTCCATCAGATCAATGTTATCTCTCAGGAATGGAACTGCCTACTAAAACAAAATTCAACATTCTTTAGTAGAAAAACCTTTTAAATGCATCAACCACAATGTCCAGTCAATAATTAAAAACTAAAGCATACTCAAAGTAAAGAGCAACTGAACCCATAGTCAAGAGAATAAGTTGATAGAAACATAGCCACAGACAACCTAGATGTTAAGGACTGACAGAAAAAAAACGTTAAATAATAATTGATAAATGTTTTTATAATACACATTTTATAAACTGTATAATTCATAACCTCACCTACCCCCAGCATCTCAGCAAACTTGAGTTTCCCATGGTTTTTAATCAAAATAGGATTTGGAATGGGTTATTTTTGAAAACCTGGAGCAAACAACTTGAAAGTGATTAATGACATCCAAACTTAATTATATATTTACACCTCCCAGTAGGACAAGGGAGAGAATAAAATGCCTTCTCTCTGTGTAGTGAGAGGGCTTTATTAAAACCTGACAGCAACTATTTAGCAGCAATAATTGAGTTTTATGTGAGATTACAGATTCCCCTTGTCTGGCATCACAATCTGATCACACACTGACAGGGTAGGTAAGTTTCTAACAGTGAGAAAAAAACAGTAGAGCTTTGCATAAAACCAATCTTTAAAAGTACTTTTCCTCATCTGTCAATGTGATATTATCAAGGGTTTCTGTAATTTCTATAAACAATCATTATGTTTTAGCTGAGTCAGTAACACAATGCCCTCTTTGAGGAGTCAGACATCTTCTGTTTTAAAAATCACTTTCTACCAATTCCCACCCTCCAAAAAAAGAATTTGGCTTCAAATTTATTTTCTTAATCCACTGAGCAATCTCATGAATAAAAATGTAATCACATACCCTGCATGTCTGATATAATTTTCATAAAACTTTCTAAATATTTTAATATTTATTTACTATTTTGTGAAAATATTTACTGAACATGCCGGCTTACCTTCTTTCCCCTGGGAAGGAAAGAAAAGAAAGAAAAAGCAAGGCTGATTAAGATATATTGAAAAGTATACCAAGTACACATTACTTTTGCTTAAGACTCTGTGAAGGAATCACCAACTCAGCCTCTGTGGTGAGTTCTTGCTTTCCCTATGAGTACAGATGGTGACTTTGCCATTCCTGAAAAGGCTAATCTTACCTTTTCTGAAGTAAACACTCTTTTTACAAGTTCAGTTCTTCATATTGATTTCTCAGATGAGAAGGATGGCTTTACCATTTTTTTTCTTATTCTCCCTTTCTCAATCAAGGACCTTGCTTCCCTCAGAGCAGGATTGGAAGATACCAGAGGGACTGACTGACCCATCTAGAACTTTATATCCATAAATATTCCATTCTATCAACAATTAACACAGGCCCAGTGACAGAATTTAGGTAGCTCTATTTTTGTTAGCCACAAAGGAAGTTCCCTGCTTCTGAGTAGTGTTTCTCACAGAAAATGTATTGAACATCTTTTACTTCAAGAAACACATTGTTGGGACTGGGGTTGTGGCTCAGTGGTAGAGTGTATGAGGCACTAGGTTCAATCAGCACCACATATATATAACTAGAATAAAGGTCCATCAACAACTAAAAAAATATTTAAAAGAAAGAAATACATTGTTGAGCAATAGCAAATACCAGGTACCTTGCCTCTCTGGTCATGCTTACGAAGTCTGAGACTAGAACTCACATACCTGCTTCCTCACAAAAGTGACCCTTACTGTTCTCTCCAGGTAAGTGCTCAGAGCTTTCTCCCCTAGAAATTTTCTCTCCCCATGGCAGATCATAATCTATAGACCAACATTCAGAACCTATGTGAGGGCTGGGTTTGTAGCTCAGTGATAGAGCACTTGCCTAGCATGTGTGAGGCACTGAGATCCTTAGCACCCCATAAAAATAAATTTAAAAAATAAAGGTATTGTGTTCATCTACAACTAAAAACTATTTTTAAAAAAGAACCTATGTGAAATTCTCCCCACATAAATCACCACATCAAATTATATCCAAATAACTTGGCTCTCTGTATGGTACTACTATTCCGGATGCTGCCTAAAGCAAATGAAATAAATAAAAGGAGAGAACCTGTATCTTTTTTTTTAATGTTTATTTTTTAGTTGTAGGCGGACACAATTTTGTGTGTGTGTGTGTGTGTGTGTGTGTGTGTGTGTGTGTGTGGTGCTGGAAATTGATCCCAGGGCCTTGTACATGCAAGGCAAGCACTCTACCAACTGAGCTGTATTTTTATGTGGTGCTGAAGACCAAACCCAGTGCCTCATACATGGTAGGCAAGCGCTCTATCTCTAAGCCACAACCCCAGCCCCCAGTATCTAATTTTTGAAAACAGTTAAGAGGCATATAAATTGAAGAGCTTTTAGTTCAGGAAGCACACTGTTAAGCAATAGCTACATGGCTGGTCCTGTGCAAGTTATTAACCATGAAATATGCCTAAGATCAAGACCTCATAATCTAGTGAGAGGAAAAAAATATCGACAAGTAATCACAGTGTAATGGGTTAACTGCACAAGACAACTGAATAACAGAACTGAATAACAAAGCAAGCAAGCAACTAAGGCACCAGATGCCTCTAAGAGACTAAACAAGATTTCAGTGACCAATTCTAAGGTATTAAGTTCCCTCCCTTATTATCTCCAGTTTTAGTCCCATTCTTAGAGGAGAATACACCACATGTTTTCTTTGTCAGCTAGAAAAACCAAGTGAGCAGTCCATAATCAGTTACATAAAATCTTTCATTTCCAATGTTATCTTTATTTCAATCCAAACAAACTATTGTTAAGCTTTACTGTCATCACAGCTTAAAATATTTTCACTTTGTTAAAGAAAACTGTTTCTGACTTGGGAAAAAAATAAATGTGACATTAAAAAAGTTAGATCCTGGTGTCAGAATGAACTCAATTGGCAAAATTTTTACAATTATATGAAGAAAAAGAAGAAAAATATTATCAAATCTTATTTTTCCAACATTTTCCCTGAAATAAATAGAATGATACTTTATTATCAAAACTTTTCAGTTAAGATTAAAAAAAAGATCTAGAGAAAATATAAAGAAGCTGTTTATGAAATTATCTCACAGCTTTCCTCAAACAAGAAGTCTGGCGAATTGTAATGCATTCCACTGTTGTCATGAAGGAAGAAAGGAAGGAAGGAAGGAAGGAAGGAAGGAAGGAAGGAAGGAAGGAAGGAAAGAAGGAAGGAGGTAGGTAGGGAGGAAGTCTGGCGAGACCACAAGGCTGGAGAAAAAGAAAAGAAATGCTCTTGACTCAAAAACTAGATGGCACAGCCTACCTTATCCCTCCTCCTCCTCAACAGTGATTTAACCCCACAGGATGCCCACTCACAGCCCTGCCCCAACCTTACATATGCATATACTGGGCTAATGAAGGGTCACAGCATATACATCTTATACATCTTCCTCCTTCACAGTCTCACTTTCAGAACTGGATTTTTTTTATACCCGGAGGAAAATTTCATATGATTATAATATTACACTGGACAGAATTAAAGTTACTATCTAGAGTTTATCTTAAAAATAAGATCATAGATGATAAGAGATTCTAAGGCTATGTTTTAAACTGAAAAATATAAGAGAACACACTCAATATGTATTAATTAGCCACTCACTAAAAATTCCTTTTTTTAATTTTTATTAATGCATATTAATTACATAGAACAATGGGTTTCACTGTGGCATATCTATACATTCATAAACATATTTTTATCATTTCAAGCCTCATTTTCCCGTTCTTCTTCCCTGCCTCTCCACCTGATCCCCTTTCTTTTCTCTAATAGTCTCCATTCTATGAAGTCTTTTTTCATAAGGCAAAATATAATGGTAAGATAGCAAAAAATTCTTATTGACCATTTATCTGACATCCACATCTTTCTTTATTCATCACCCACTAAAACTATCAGCAAAGTCTAAAACCCAATAACATTTCATAGAAATATTAAAAATAAAAAAAACAAATATTGTCCAGTATCCTACTGTATAAAAAGAAAATATGTGAAGAGAAAAACTTACTTGCAGTAGCCAGTGCCATTGTGATAAGTAACACAAATTCCTTCATTAACACAGGGCTCATAGCCATCTCGACACTGCAATGCTGAAAACAAGAAACATACATATAACAGAAATTAGTCACTAATCATAACCCTCAACACCAAATGAGATCCTCATCAACACTGATCCCCACATCTAATCTGATCTGGGTTTCCCCTCAAGTTTTAATCAGTTTATCTTTTAGCTTCTAAATTCATAAAAGCAGAAAAATTCATTCCTCAAGTGTCTTCCCACATGAACTACTTTTGTGGTCTTATATGCTTTTATTTCTCTGTGTTTCTGTATCTTTGGCTATTAGATCTCTCTCCCAGAGACAGACAGTAAGACACTTTAATCTATAACATCCATGGCATGTCATAACTATCTTGAGATTTGGATACTTCAGATAGAGTAATATTAGAATTTATAAATGAATGTTTAGAAGACCTAGGTAGATACTAGGTCACCATATTAGGAGTTATTTAGCCTTAAGCTGAAAGTTTAAAACACTTCACACACAAAAAAAATCAGAAATATCAATAATATCCATTCAACAAACAGAAATTGAAAGCCTAGTATACACACTCCTAAGACCCAGGGAGATAAAGGAAAAAATTTTGAATATATTTTAATGAATAAAACATAATCTCTAATTATAAGGGCTCACAAAAAGGGAGTAAATCATGAATAGAGATTGTAGAGGAAGGGAGAACAGAAGTTAACAAAATGAGGACTGCAAATTGATGCATCTACTCTGGAAAGCATTATGGAGATTCCTAGAAAACTTGGAATGGAACCACTATTGGATCCAGTCATCCCACTTCTCGGTATACGTCCAAAGGATGTATACTACTGTGGCACAGCCACATCCATGTTTATAGTAGCTCAATTCACAATAGCAAAGCTCTGGAACGAACCTAGGTGCCCTTAAACAGATGAATGGATACGTCCAAAGGATGTATACTACTGTGGCACAGCCACATCAATGTTTATAGTAGCTCAATTCACAATAGCAAAGCTCTGGAACGAACCTAGGTGCCATTCAACAGATGAATGGATAAAGAAAAAGTGGTGTGTGTGTGTGTGTGTGTGTGTGTGTGTGTGTGTGTGTGTGTGTATACATACATACATATACATATATATATATATATATATATAAATACACAATGGAATATTATTCAGCCATAAAAAGAAATGGAATTATGGTATTTGCAGGTAAATGGATGAAACTGGAGATTATCATGCTAAGTGAAATAAGCCAATCCAAAAAAAAAAGCCAAATGATGTATGGATTTTATGTGTAAATGCATAATAAGGAGTGGGGAGAAATAAGGAGTGGGGAGAAATATAGAAGAAGTTCACTGGATTAGACAAAGGTGAATGAAGGGAAGGAAGTGGGGATGAGAACAGGAAGGCAGTAGAATGAATTGGACATAACTTTCCTATGTTCATACATGAATACATGACCAATGTAACTCCACATCATGTACAACTACAAAAATGGGAATACTCCATGTATCCACAATATGTCAAAATACACTCTACTATCTTACAAAAAAAAGTACATGTATAATGGCATAAATTGACGTTAACATACTTTATATACATAGATATGAAAAATTGTGCTCTATATGTATAATAAGGATTGTAATGCATTCCACTGTTGTTGTGTATCTTTAAAAATAATAAAAATAATAATAAAATAAAATAAATCAGACTACTCAGAAAAGAAACTGCACTAGTAGAAACTTTCACTGATTTCAGCCAGGAAAGTCCATCCCAATCTGCCATGCACTTGTCAGAAACTTACGGTTTCTTAATTGTTTTAGCTTTAAGAGTCATGATTTTCATCACCAAAATGCATATCATTAATCCTAAAGACAATTAGACAGGAAAGACAGAAATAAACTTAGTCTAACAATTGAAATCAAAGTTCAAAAACTCCATTCTTGGAGACCATGAAGATGTCCATCTCCTAAGATGTACATATACAAATACTTGAAAGCAAAACTGGGAAGTCCCCACATTTGAGTTTCTCTAGCCACAATGTTCTATATATAAACTGTGCAGTATCAGAGACTATAAGCTTGCCCATCCCAACAGCAAAATCAACTTCTTTTCCCAGAGAGCCTAGGTACAAGCTGGATGTCAGAGCAAGTCCTCTGACATACTACATAAGGACCCTTCATTAGCCCAGTACTGCACCAAGAAGTGGAATAATCTGAGAACATGTTTACAGAAACCTTATATCATCCTTTAAAATAATGCTGTTTAAAAAATAGTAATGACAATGATAGTAGCAAACACAATGTAGCACTTACTAAATACCAGTTACTATCCTAATATACATCCATTAATTCTATCTTCACAACAACTATAAAAAGTTGTTAATTTAACTTTATGTATTCCACAGAGGGCACCTGACTTGATTACTATTACACTAATGACCTAAGAAGTCTGAATCTAGAAACTGTGCTCTTAACTACTGTGCTCTTTACTACTCTGCTTCCTACAGGCTGACACTGGTCCTCACAGGAAGGGCAGGGAAGGCATTATCACATCCATTTACCAGAAAGTGGAGGCCAGGGACATTAAGAAGTCCCCTCATAGACATCACCCCACTAGCTGATGGCAGTGCTGAGCCTAAGACCCATGTCTCTTCCTAAGTCCCAAAACCATTTCCATAACAGCTGCTGGGATCACATAAGCAGTCACTGGGCCGTGGGTGGAACAGGCAGATTCAGAAAGAGGGTCATCTTCTTGCCCATGTCCCACTTCCCTGTAAGGCTCAAGTGCTCCCTCTTCCCCACTGATAAGCCCAATGCAAGAACTATAATTAAAACAGTTAATGTCAAGTTATTTCCTCCATACCAAAGATCTCAAACTGATTTTTTTTATTCTCTTTAGACACTTTTATTAGTTTCCGTGAGAACTTCCTGGCTTTTCTCTATTTGCCCTTCTCCTTTAAATAAAAAGGAAAACTCTCTTAGGAAAGGAAAAGTCCTCCAGGCACAAAGCAAGGTGCTGGTTCCTGTGAGAATCCCCATGCAGTGGAGGAAGGCAGCAGACCTAAATTCCTGCCTCAACTATACCTTCCTACGCCATTGCAAGCAAGGCACAATCTCAAAGGGCTCAATTCCCTATAGGTAAACCAATCTGGAGGTGGACTAAATGCCCCTAAAGGTCCCTGTGATCCAACAATGACTCTCCTGTATTAAAAGAACATAAACAATATGCCCCATACTTGGAGAAACCTATCCAGGACCCAGCCATCCATGACTCAGAAAACTGTGGGTGAGGGGGTGGGGGGGGAATCACAGTCTGTTCCTATTAAGTGTCCTGGCAAATCATTATAGTTGTGACAGGTTCAGAGAAATACAAACAACCCAAAGTCAATATGTGGCAATCAACCTAGCAAATAACTTTATAGCCTAGCCTTAGTGAACCAATCCAATTCGTGACTGAAAAGGAGGCAGGCTTACAAGGCTAATAATTAATGTTGTTTGACTGATTTGTGGGATCATGCTACTTTGAACCTTTAACATTTATTATACCACAGTCCTCAAACTCTAGTATGCATCAGAATCACCTGAAGGGCTTGTTAAAACACAGTGCCAGACCCAACCCCCACAGTTTCTGATTGAGTAGGTCTAGAGGGCTCCTGAATATCTACATGTCTAACAAGATCCCAGGAGATGCTAATAATACAGGTCTGAGGAAACACATGCTAAGAATACAGGCACTGAGAAGATGTAAGTGTCTCCTAAAACCATACACTCCTCCACAGGTCTTAAAATATCTAGATATACTGTCTGAATAATAAAAATAAAAATAAAGTAAAATTCGAGACTCATGACTTTACCTGGGGCTGTTTCTAAATGAATACTGTAATTATTTGTAGAAGTGAAAACTTTGATAATACAAAATGATGAGATGAGACTGGGAAAGATCTCATCTCAAACTTTAATTTTCTTTTTTCCAACATACATTTAATTTTAACAATGAAACTGAAGGCATCTTAATATTTGTAGAATGAAAACAAAATACTAAATCAAATTACAGAGAACAGATGCCTAGGCTGATGCTTCAATGGTTTCAAGACAGAAGCCACTCAGAGTGTTTTCCTTGAATTTTTTTCTTACATCACACACAGTAGATACTTAATAAATACTAGCTGAAAGAATTAAACAGACACTTCTTAAAAAACACAAATGGTCAACAAATATTATGGAAAAATGTTCAACATCTCTAGCAATTAGGTAAAGGCAAATCAAAACTGCATTGAGAATTTATCTCACTCCAGTCAGAATGACAATTATACAAATAGGGACTGGGGCTGTAGCACAGTGGCAGAGTGCTTGCCTAGCATGCATGAGACACTAGGTTCAATCCTCAGCACTACATAAAAACAACAAATAAAATAAAGGCATTCTGTCCATCTACAACTTCAAAACAAAAATTTTTTAAAGAATACAAATAATAAATATTGATGAGGATGCAGGGGAAAAAGGTACACTCATACATTGTTGGTGGAAATACAAATTAACAACCAATGGAAAGCAGTATGGAGATTCTTTAAAAAACTAAAAATGGAACCACCATTTGGCCCTGTTACCCCACTCCTCAGTATATATTCAAAGGATCTAAAATCAGCATTCTACAATGATATAGCCACATCAATATTTACAGCAGCACAATTCACAATAGCTAAGCAATAGAGACAACCTAGGCAGCCTCCTCAGGTTGAGGAGAAGGAAGAAGGGACAGAAAAACGGAAGAATAATGGCATGAATCTGACTGAACTTTTGTATGTGCATACATGGATGTGGCATAGTCCATTCCACATTGGGTGTATCCACAGGGGACACTAGCTTATTTTTTAAAAATAAATCAACTGTACATGGATTGAAGAGAATAATGGAGTGGAGAGACAGGGAGCAGGTTGTATTCCATGACAGTATAACTATGTCAGAGTGTATCCTGGTGTTGTATATAACAAAAAATAATTTTTAAAAATTTAAATTAAAAAATAAATACTGGCTGAGTGAGATCAATCTTACTATATCTGTGTGTGCTTGTGCATGCTCCTCCCCAACTCAAAAAAATAAACAAACAAACAAGAAAACAGAAGTAGTGAATTTCAATGTCATTGCTCTATCACTTGGCAAAGTAACAAAAAATCTAGAGGCCAATTTCCAATTTAAACATTTTTCAACATAGTGTGCTTCAAGACTAGCACACTAGTTCACAACAGACTCACAGAGCATCTGCTATGAGCAGGTGTGTGCCCTGATTTCAGGAATACCATGGCTAACAGATCACCCTCATGATCCTTATTTGTTTTAGGGGGAAAAATGGATAACAAATAAAAAACTACATAAAGCCATTTCAGACAGTGATATATCCTGTTAGAAACAAAACCCAGCAATGGGATACAACGCAGTCATGATGGCTGAGGGAGCTGGAGAATACTTTCTAAAGTGTGCAGAAAAGGCCTGCCTGAGGAGGTATCCTTTAGGCTGAGAGTGAAGTGGACAAAAGTCATGAAGATAGGAGGAAGATCACTCCAAGAAGAGAGGATGTGGAAAGCCCTTAGGTGGTAATAAGACTGGCATTCCAGGCCTGCACAGCCAGAAGTTACTAAACAAAAGGATAGAAAAAGAAGACAAGCAAGGGAGGAAGGCAAGGGTTAGAACTTGGATGGATGTGGTCAGAGTTGCAGCTTCTACTCTCGGTGGGAGGTTAAACTCCTGGGTTGTGTTAAGCAAGGGAACTTACAAGGAAATAGCATAATTTAACATAGGATATTATATTAATAAATGGAATAAATTCTTCCCAACTGCCATCACTAGCAGTCTAATAAAAGACATAACAAATTGCCACAAACAAGACAAAACAGAACTCATTCTTCTTCTTTTAAAAAGGTTTAGTGGTCAGGCGCAGTGGCACACACCTCTAATCCCAGAGTCTCAGGAGGCTAAGGCAAAAGATTATAAGTTCAAAGACAGCCTCAGCAACTTGGCAAGGCCCTAAGCAATTCAGTGAGACCCTGCCTGTAAATGAAATATAAAAAAGGACTAGGTATGTGGCTCAATGTTTGTGTACCCCTGTGTTCAATTCCCAGTACCAAAAAAAATTTATAGCATTGCAGGAATAAAGAGAAGTGATTGACTAAGATTGACTAAAGGTAAAACAAACACTACATAAGCAAAAATGTGGTTCATATTTAATAAAAAGAATTCCACTAATATTTGTTGAAGAACTATTATGAGCATGGCTCTTTATTAGGCAATGCATGGAAATCAAACATGAATAAAACAATCCCTGGTCATATGGTCCTTACAATGTAATGGTGGGAAGTTAGAGGAGTAGGGGCTGAGAAGCTATGACCCAAATAAATGTAAGAAAAATATGAATGAAATAAAAACTGCTCTTATTACTACTAATATCCATCTCAGAATCACCCACAAAGAGCCTTTAAGAAAGAACACAAACTCTTGCTGTTTAACAAAAATCTTAACTCAATCCAGACAAGCCTCTAGTGTGTTTATTCAAGCCTATCAGACTCAACTATATACAAATACTGCAAACAACAAACTAAGCTGTCATTGACTTTTACCAGTTCCAGTGCCTCAGGAATTTATCTCTTTTAGGGATAGGCTAGAAGTGTCCAAACTCCACAAAATCCTCCTCCTTGATATTCCCTAGGTTTTCCAGTACCATGCCAGCTACATATCACTGGCTTAAAAGACTCCCTTTGTTTTAGGAATCTCTAACATGAGTAATTAATTCTGGTACCCAAGACAGTGTAATCTGAGTAACCTTCAATGTGTTTCACTTGTTGCATTGACGTGTAATAGTTTTAAATTGGTATTACTTGTTGCTTTGTAGCCTCTTCAAATAAACTTCTGTTGTCTATCTCACATGATTCTCTGTTGCAGATCCATAGCTCACTCAGAAGACTTGAATGGTTGGGGTTCCTAAAATATGTGAAGAAGAATTATACAGGGTCCCCCCTCCCCCCGCAATGTTTATGCAAATTTCAAGTAGCAGTATTTGAGAGAAGAAGTCTGAGTTTACTCCTAGGACTTGGCGGTGTTTGCCTGCTATTGCTTCTGGCACATAGCCTCTGGAAAAGGCACAGTAAAAATGAACACAGCAAAGTTTTCTAAAATGACTGTGTGTATTATTACCAAAAATAGGAGAACTGAGGGCAGACAAGGAGACACTGGGGATTTGCAATAATTCTCACAGCACCCTGCAATTTCAAACAACAAAGCTTTTACTAAATTTTTTCATTCCATTTTTTGGGGATCAAGCCATTTTAAAAAAAAGCAAGAAAGAAAAGAAAATAGTACAAACAAACAAAATAAGTGTGGAAGCTTCAAATTCCAAGTGGTACATTTAAATAAAAATGAAGTGGAGAAACATCTGTCTTCCTCCTTTAAATTAGTCTTGATTAAAAGGCAAAGAAAAAAAAAACTGCAATGAGAGACACAAATTTTATTTTTTTTACAGTGTGAAACAACACAAACTCTTGCTCTTCACAGATATAATCTATCAGAAAACGTGTTTCCTACCTGAAAGAAACCAATACCAGATCCATAGATTAAGGGTAAGGCTACCCACATTTCACAGCAAAACAGAATTGGTTTTCAAATCTGGAAATATGCCTTGATTTAGGGATATGTAATCAATATAAATTGAACTTACAAGACAGAGTATATTTAGCGTGACTAGTAGAATTTTCATTTTATAAAGGAATTCATTCCAGAATGAGGTTGATTGTATTATGTGATGTGCATGTAAGAATACAACCTAGGGCTGGGGATGTGTCTCAAGCGGTAGAGCACTTGCCTGGCATGAGCAGGGTGCTGGGTTCGATCCTCAGCACCACATAAAAATAAAATAAAGATGTTGTGTCCACCGAAAACTAAGAAATAAATAATTTTAAAAAATTCTCTCTCTCTCTCTCTCTCTCTCTCTCTCTCTCTCTCTCTCTCTCTCTCTCTTAAAAAAAAGAATACAACCTAAAGAATCCCCTATAGGGCTGGAGATATAGCTCAGTTGGTAGAGTGTTTGCCTTACATAAGGCCCTGGGTTGGATCCACAGCATCAAAACAACAAAAAAAGCCCCTATTATGTATCATAATGTACCAATAAAATAATAAAAAATTCATTACAGTGAATTAATAAATCTACAATAATCCTGGAATTCTAAAAATTCCAATTGTCCTTTTTATAACATTAGGTTTATTACAAAAACTAAAAGTCATCAATTTTCTACATCATATGGAAATTTACTATAAACTGTTTTTTTCCCTTTTACTTTTGTTTTTCTGTCCTTATAAAGACTACAGGGAAAAAAAAAACTTTATGAGTAAAATTCCAATTCCTGGGCTTTGCAGATGAAACTAATGCATTTGGAGATGAAACTCTTCTTAGGAAATACAAGGTTTAAAACTCCACACATAAATGAGGATGTGGCTGATTTTACTGATGATCACCTCCATACTTTTTCTATCTGGGCCATAACAAGTACTCAACATTCAACAAGACATTCAATGAACTAATATCTGTATCTAAGACAAAAATCTATTAACAAACCCAGCAACCAGTTTGTGTGTTCAACATGTTCTAAGATTCCAATGTTATTAAGTATAGAAATACTTAAGATGTGACTGTCGAATTCTTACTTCACTGTGTTTAAGAAGTAGAAAAAGTAAAATTGAAGGAAAAAATAGTGCAAACTTCCTGGCCTTTTACAAAGATGAAAAGTTGAGAAAGTAGAACTAAACTTTTTTAATCTTCACAAAACTAAAACAACTTTGTAAGTTCCTATCTTAAAATTTGCATGAATGAAGTTACCCCCTCCAACCTGGCCCCTCTGTGACTCTTAAGCTATGTGCATTGCGGTAAAAACTGCCTGAAATAGTTTGAACAAAAGCCAAAATAATTTACATTTAAATATAAAATAATAATAATAATTCCAAGTTAATGGTAAAATAGTCTGTTTTCATTGTATGGAACCATTTTCCCTAAATAGCACTGATACACAACCACAGAACAAGTACCAATGAGATCCAAAGGAGCCCCAACATACCACCTCAGAGTAAGTATCCAACCCTTGGTAAAATGACACTGACCAAAATAAACACAGGGTGTACATGTCCAGAAAGTTCAGGATCTTGGTGTTAGAAAACCCAACAAAATAGAAGAAGCTGTATAATAATATTGAAAAGTTCAATTATTTTCTATACAAAAAGGCTGTATACTTGTGTTCTTATTAGTGTTCAAAATCAAAAAATGTCAATCCAAAGTGTTTTCATTTTATTTCTCTATTATGTATTCTCTGTTCAATTCTATTATCTCTCTCTCTTATCAAGACAAATTTTGCCTGCACCAATATCCTGTGTTTCTAGCAAACCCTCCCTTTTTAAGAAAGTTTCTAAAGACAATTGTTAAGTACAACTTAATCTTTTTTAAAGCCATTAATTTTAAATAGATGTTGTTAAGTACCCTTGCTGGAAAAAAAAGTGTTCATTTAGCTTAAATTGTTCAGAACACTTTATAAACGTAGGAGACAATTTCTAGTGTTTGTTCATTTAGAAGTAGACTCCCAAAAAAGGGCAACTTATAAAATGGAAATGGAAAAAGCTATGATTGTTTCATATTGTTATACAAAATTATGAAGACTTCCCAAAACCAAAGAGGGAAAATCCAGAGAACAGTCTCAGATTTCCACCATGTGCATCCTTCCACATAGACTTTAAAATCTCTCTCCCTCAGGATAGGGTTGTGGCTCAGTGGTAGAGCCCTTGCCTGGCATGTGTAAAGCACTGGGTTCAATCCCCCACACCACACTAAAAAAATAAAATAAAAATAAACAAATAAAATAAAGGTATTGTGTCCATCTACAACTAAAACAAAAATCAAATAAAATAAAGGTATTGTGTCCATCTACAACTAAAACAAAAATCTCAACTAAAAAAAAATCCCTTCTCTCTCTCTTTCCACCCCTCCCTGTGCCCCCCCCACACACAACAAAAACCCTTGTGCTGGCAATGAAGTTAATTCTCAAGAACTGAGGTCGAGAGGAGAGTCCCTAGAAGGCCAAAACCAATGTACTGTGTAAATGATGGTAGATAGGGCAGTCTCATATAAGGTCCAACTGTACATGGATGATTGTTCTGCAGTGCAGGTTTGGAGAAGCTAGAGTCCCAACAAGGGGCTATTCTTACATTTTTATCTGGGCCACAGAAGCTCTATACCTACAGCCCAAAACAAACCCTGCTCACCTGTGTATAGTACCCAACCCTGCACATGTCACTGAGAACCATCTAAATCTTAGAGTCTCAAAAAGCCCTAACCCTTGGCTTGTACTCAAAACACTTCAAATCAACACAGAAACTAGCATTGTAAGGAAAATATCTAAATCTGGAGATGGTAAATGAATATCATTCCTATTTCTAGAGAACATGCCTGGGGTCAAAAGCCTTGGAACAGAGGAAGGCAGACAGCAGGAAAATATCAAACCTTTATTAAATACTAAGCACAGAAAAACATATGAAACATAGCCCCAAACTTCAACTTTTATTTTGATTTTTCAATTTCTCACTTTCTTTGATTCTTCATACATAAATCTGTGTTAACCTACACCAATATAACTTAGTCAACTGAAAAAAATAATAATGAACCCCTAAAGCATAACTGATAAACAGCTAATGACTTCCATATTCAATAAGTTCCTCTTATAAACCTCAGTCCTCAACTCTATATTTTTCAACTGTTCATACATTTTCCTTACTATGAGCAAAAGTTAGAATTTATCTCCAGGGCTGGAGTTGTGGCTCTGAGGTATAGTGTTCGCCTAGAATGTTTGGGGCACTGGGTTCCATCCTCAGCATGATAGATAGATAATTATATATATATTGATATATATAGATATATATATAGATATAGATATAGATAGATAAAGATTATTTCCACCTATAACTGAATATATATATATATATATATATATATATATATATATATATTTTTTTTTTTTTTAAGAATTTATCTCCAAAGCGACACACATTTCTGTGGAGTTGTTAGTCAATTTAATAAAAAACAACCCTGAGCACACTAGCAAAAAAATCACAATTTGTTTTTGCAAATACAACTGTTCTCTTTGCTCATCTAACTATTGCTCAATGAACAAAGACAGCACAAATAAAAAATTTTGTAGACATAATAAGCAACCGTGTTGCAACTTAAACTTCCCATGTCTGTATCTTCAAACACAAGGAAACTCTAGATTTCTCCATCTGCAGAAACACCTGATTGCCAAATCCAAAGAGTTACAGTCTTTGACAAAAGTTTGCTTGTTTGAACTTCAGTGTGGAGTTCTCAGAAAGGTTAAAAAAAGTAAATAAACTCCAAAATATTAAATTTAAAGTCTGGGGGCAAGTCCTCTAAGAGGTGTTGACTTTCCTTAACTCAGTGCTTCCTCCTTCCCTTTCATGGATGAGACATAAGTTCCTTAAAGAATTTTTAAAAAATGCCCTGGCTTACCCTGTCCCCCATCCCTTCATCTGCTTCACTTCCACTCCTGTCTAGAGCCTGAGAGAGTTCCAGAAGAATGCGGATTCTGGAACTGGGCAACACAAGCCATGTCTGCTCTACCTAGTATCAACCCAAATATGAGGCCTGACACAAGGTTAGGACTTGGAAAATGCTTGCCATGCTGAACTGTTGAAGGGGAAGACCTGTGGTCTTCTCAGTCCCTCCAAGAGAATGATAAACAAGATTTTAATTTCCCATAAGACAAAAAGAAAACCTGAAAAATGATAGTTTATTCTAGGCTTTTAAGGTCACAATGACTTGACAGAAGAGATATTTCAATTTCTTTTGTTTATCACTCTTAAAATTTTTCTCTTCCATAAAAATTCATCCCATTTGGGGGACTGAGAGTGACACTCATGATGAACACTAAGGATTTACAGAGGGAGTTTTACCAGTTTCACCACTCCGGGCCTAGTGGGAAAGTGCTTCCCGCCATCTCCTCTTCACATTATAGGATTAAGTCCTTTGGAAAACCAGTATGAAAGCAAGTAACCCTCAGTTCAAGCAAAGGGACAAAAGATTCAGTGAATGTGGTTATTAATGCAGTGTTGTACTTAAATAACATTTCTCCTCCTCTCCCACTAAAGCACACGTTACCTCACTGAAAATATTAAAACCAAGGCATTATAATCATTTTGGCTATGAGCCGGAATGTAAGTTACCACAGAAAGTCACAAAAAAACTCTTTTAAGTTTTATATAAAAAGCATTAAGCAAATAAAATATCCACTCCCTCACCCCCACCTAATTTAATCTGATTTTAGAAATGTTAACTAGAACAAGTTTATAAATTTGAGTGTAGTGAGTTTCAGAAGTGCCCACCCACCTCCCACCCCACCCCAAATCAGCAACCTTTCAGAAGACAATACTCTCAGGAAGTAACTCTAAGGATATGAATTTCAGAAATTGGCATGCCACATCTTAAGACACTCTAATGGTCAGCATCCACCTGGTAAAATAAGACCAACAGGCATCTACTATACCAAAAGATGGAGCTGGTATTGACTAAGCATTGTTATGGAGAGCAAGGCCATGGACATATTTAGGGCTAAGACTAACATCCTGGCCTCTAAAGGGAAGAGATTTTCTGCTGATTTGCATCTATCCTTCTCTAGCCAAATCCACAAGCATTTGATGGCCTTTGTGAACACCAAGGCCACATACATCAGAAAGTCAGTTCATGACCCTGAGTCTATGAGGGTCGCCCTAGAAGGCTGGCCATACACAGATGAACTGGCCAAAGACAATGCTATACTAAAAGTACATTCACAGTTTACAAAACATTTTCATATAAAATATCTTTTTTGGTCCCCACAACAACCCTATGAGGCATGCAAATTAGTATTAGCATAATTTTACAGAAGAGGAACATGCTACTCAAAAAATAAGGAACTTTCCCAAAGTCATAAAAAATCAAGGTATCTAAGCCAGGACTAGAACACATTTTTTTTAATGTACAGGTCCTATATTCCTTCAACTCACCACATCTGTACTGACATGGTCATGAAAACTTGTATCTACCATAACCTTAAACTTCCATAATACACATCTGTGTCTGTAACAGTCTCATATAACCATCCACAAATTGGCCACGCAAATAAAGAACATTTATACCAAAGAACAGCTAATGACCTTATATTTGTCAAAACAATGAATGCCTAGGACAAGAGGGCCTGCCAATGATGTACTCTGGAACCACCCTGACACACATGCTAATGACAGACATCTATTCATTAGTGTTACCATGACCTCCAAAATAAAAGAATCCCACTTGGAAAACATGGAAACTCTAGAATTCAATACACTGCTACATACTACTTCTCAAGAAAAGAAGACCAAAAAAACCATGAGGTAAAAGAATGGCTAAAGGGCTGGGATTGTGGCTCAGTGGTAGAGTGCTCGCCTAGCATGGGCGGAACCCAGGTTCGATCCTCAGCACCACATAAAAATAAAGGCATTGTGTTGTGTCCATTTACACCTAAAAAATAAATATTTTTAAAAAAGAATGGCTGAAATTATACAGGGCTCTCTTTTTTCATAAAACTGACTAGACACCATTTCTTTTCCATAATAGAGTAGCATAAAACAAGCAGAAATTATGGGGTCAGAGATAGAACTAGATCATAAGAATGGTCGTAACTCATCTTGACAAGAGTTTACTGTTAAAAATCCTGACTCTAGGGGATGGGTTGTGGCTCTGTAGTAGAGTGTTTGCCTAGCATGTTTGAGGCACTGGGTTCGATTCTTAGCATGGCATATACCTAAATGAATAAAATAAAGGCCAATCAACACCTAAAAATACATATAAAAAATTTAAAATCCTGACTCTACTAAAAGTAGGCAATCTCTCATCATTTGATTGAAGTACCCATAATTCCACTGATTAGAAATAAATCCTTCCAAAGAACACATGTGCAGTTAAGGTAATGAAAATTCAACCACTAAACAGGAAAAGTGTGGCCTACTACTTAGAGAGACAAGTAATGACTAATATGGTAAACCAAAAATGCCATAAGAGATAGAATATTTTCTTCATCTGGTCTACTTCTCTCCAATTAAAAGAATCAACTGAGACAGAAAAAAGACAAAACTTGCCTTCCCAAACCAAGAAATAAACTATTGTAACACATACCCCTAATGATGCTGGATCCCAAGCCAACAAACCTTAAGGTGCCCATAGTACTGTCTTCCCACAAGGCCCAGAACAACATACTTGTCTTCCAAAGCTAAAAGTGTAAATTTTATCAATATAGTTTGATATGTTGTCCCATAAAATACCACTTTATTTCCTGTCTACACCACTAAAGGACTGTCAAAAACAATGGTACATTAAAAATAGATCACTTTAGTGTTTTCCTTTTTTAAATGGCTTTATTTTATTTATTTATTTTTATGTGGTGCTGAGGATCAAATCCAGGGCCTCGCATGTGCTGGGCGAGTGCTTTACCACTGAGCCACAACCCCAGCCCTCCTTACAACATTTTTTTAAAGGCTATCTGGCATCATATACCTGGACTTCAAATTGGTAGCTGAATTAAAATGAAGTTCTAAACTATAATAGGTCTATAATAAGTAATATATTTTATAAATAAGCACCCTATCAAAAGTCAAGAAATCTAAGGATAGAAATCCAAGAAAAAAATAGATTTTTAAAAGACTCAAGCAAGAAAATAAAATGCTACAATCAAGAAAGAAAGGAAATGGGCAACCTTTTTTGTTCATCTAAGACCCACTTCTAAAACAACAGCAGTCTTTGCTCAGCTGGAGAAAAACCACAGGACTTGGAATAACTCACTTAACGTACTGTCCCTCCTTATGTTAAAAGGACATTGTTGACTCACCCTCAGTGGGACATGCATTTGGTTTAATTTGTTTTTCCAGTAAAGTAATGAGCTGAGCTCTCTAATATTGAAATAATTTGCATTCCCACAACTAAGAAAGTACTTGGAAATACCTACATATTTAGCATATATGCCCCTGAGCTTGTCTGATTTTACCTTGTAGAAAAAAAGTTTTACTCCTTTTTCTAATTTGCTCTCCAGAGTCTTGCCACAATTGATGGCCAGAGTTCTCCCTTCCGATTTTGTAATAAAAATGAAAATTCTTCTAATAATAAAAATAATCTTTCATTGCATTTGCTCAGTATACTGTTATCTTAGCTAAGCTTCATTATTCTAGGCTTCCAAAGGCTGAAATGAAATGAACTGTCTAATTTGTTTCCCTTGTTTTTGGTTATATGTTCTGCTCAGCTAGACCCATGACAAAACTAAAACCCTTGCATGCTACAAGTATCACTATAAAGGGTTCCAAAGGACTCTTGGTAAATTCTTCATTCTATTGCTCTGTCACTTTGAGCTTGCTCTCTAGTTAAGGCTGAAAGAATGTTTTTTTAAATGAGTAAACATTCACTAAGCCCTAACTCTGAATTACAACCAGGCTACTGACTATAATGATGGGAAGGGAAGGCTTAATGATATTAAGCAAGGGTTTCATGTACACCAACCCAGACCATGAATGGGAAGGTTGCTAATTCTCCTTATGCAAAATTTAAAATAGTATTCTTTCTCAAGGAGAAATTTAACCTAATTCACATACATATTCTATTCTTAACTTTCGCACCCCCAAAAAGACAGCTTTTTAAGTCAAAACATTAATTCAAACACTGTTTTGTAAAGGGACATTTGAAACACTGGGAGTAAAAGATAATCTATTTAATGAAAGAACCAAAAGCTTTGGCATTAAACTCTTCAATTTATACTCTGGATCAGTGGTCTGCAAAATGAGGTGCATGTATCCCAGAAATGGGAGAGATGCAAGACCTTCCACTTGGGTTCTAGAAGAAATTTTAGCTTAAAAATTTACAGCTTTAAAATGTATACCTAAGCTTGACTAGTAGTTTATTCACACACACAGTTTATGGCTGTATATTTATATAATTTATAAATACTTATTTACTTATTGAGGTACATGTTAAAAAATAATATTTTTCTGATTTGCCCACACTTTTCACAAACTAGGATGTGCAAACCCCTAAGAGTACATGGCACACTAGGAAAATGCAAAGAAACTAGATAAAGCTGGTACATCTTTCTGGCATCTCTATTTCACTCAGTCTAGAGAAAGTTATATTCACTTTTATCTACTATCAGGTGTTCTCTTAAGATAGCTCTGATGATCATGTCTTAGAATGAAGGAACTCATGCAATGAAGACCAAGGTTCTATGCCTGGCTCTCCAATGCCAAGCCATCTGACCAAAAGCCAATCACTTTATTCTTCCAGGTCCCTTAGTTTCCTTCTCAATTCCGTTGTTTTATGATTCATGAGTTTTCCTTCCCATCCTTACTTCTTAAAGCCCTAGCACATGTTGTTTTTTAACTAGAATGCATTAGCCATTCCTCACCACCACCCTGCCTCCTACTTTGATGAAGCTTGACTTTACATTCCCTTAGCTTTCATGACTATGATGCTAAAGGATACTTGCTGGAAGGGTTTATAAATATTCTCAATTTTTTCCAGTGCCTTCATTACTTCTGGGCAGACTATAAGCTCCTTTTGTATACAGTGCTTGGGGTAACATTATGCATGGGGAGCTAACACATATTATCACCTGATCTAGCCAACAATCCACAGCTCTGCCCCTGATTCAAATCAGCAGTTACTAATTTTAAGGGGGAAAGTGAAAGGAACCAAAAGTACCCACACAATGAGGACATGTGATATAGCAAAAGAAAACTGAGGCTGAGACCAACCCTAGGTAAGCCAGGCTATGAGCAAAACAGCTCTGAACTCAACAGGAACAAAATGAGGATCTAGGGATAGAGAAATGTTAACTCACTGATAAGATAACCCCCCCCACACACACAAACATACACTCAAAACAGCTAAGTTCATATCCCAGCCCTGGCCCTCTAGCAGAACAATGTTTAAGTTTACATATGAAATACACATACACCCAGTGCCATTTATTAATATCATCACATTCATTACATCAAGTACACCAGAAATCCTAGGAGAAATGTCACATCTTTATCTGTAGATTCTGAGGCTCTGTGGCAGAATTTTCAGCTACCAAGAGCAAGCTGAGGTTCAACTTCCCTTTTCAGATTTTGTCAACATTCCTGAAGGTTCCATGGCATATGTCCCATCAGGTAAGAGATAAGGTTCAATTCATAGGCATTAAGGGAGTGCTCCTTTTAAGTAAGCAGCATGATATAAGTGGTGAAGTCATAGCCCACGGCTAACAAGACAGTCACTATTTTCGTGTTCTTAGCCAATTGGCTCAGTGGTAGAGCACTCACCCAGCATGTTCAAGGCCCTGGGTTTGATCCTCAGCACCACATAAAAATAAATAAACAAAATAAAGGTATTTAAAAAAGTCAATTACTTTTCCAAGCCCTAAATTTTCTAATCTGTTAAAAAAAAAGTTGGATGACCTATGGTCTGGTAGCCAACAAAGCAATAGCTTAAAAACATTTTTATAGTGATCTACATTAAGATGTAAATGTACATCAAAACTCAATATACAACGTGTACACACCAAAGAACAAAAACTTCAAGAAATAGTACTTATCCTTACTCTGTTCTACATCTTATTACATTTTTTCCCAAAATGCTATTTGATTTCGTAACCCATGAACTGACATGATCTGCAGTTTAAAAACACTGGCCAGGAGCTTGGTAGTTAAGAATGTGGCCTTACAGTTAGACTAGCACCACCACTAACTATGTAATCTTGGGTAAATCACCAACCTTTTCAAAGTTTATCATCTTTTAAACTGAAATTAAAACACTGGAGTTTTCCTAAGGATTAAATGAGCTAATGCATATGAAGCATTAGCCACACTGTCTCACACAGAATAGGCACTCAAGGTCAAGTTTTGGTGGTGACTAATAACATCAACATCATTATTAGTAAATGCAAGGATTCTAAAAGGAAGTAAAATGAGTAGAAGGAGGCAAGCAAAAAGAACAGGCTCACCTGTATGCACTAATAAAGAAGGACTGCTACCAGGTTAATCTTGCCCTGTGCTCAAGGAAGTCCCACAATTGAAGGGGTTCTTGGATACTTTCTTCACAATATTCCCTATCAACTAAAAATATGTGGTGGGGACTCACATACTTGTTGCTAAATGAATGAATATATCTGAAAGCTCAACTCGATTACTGGAAGCACTGAAAAGAGATACCAACCAACTACTCTAAAACAGTCAGCACCCTGACTGACTCCTAAAAGGAATGTAAAATCTATTTGTTAAATTATATTTTCCTCCCTCTGGGCTCACACTGTCCACCACCAGGACTTCTGGGATGCAGGTTCAGAGTGCTTCCTCAAACTCTTCATCAATTCTCAAAAACCAAACAAGGTCACACAGCTAATCTACACACAGTGCTCTTGGCACCAAAGTTACAATTGCATTGGTCTGTCAAAACTGACTCTTTATATACAAATGATGAGAAAATGATGAGATTTCATTAAGCAACAATTTTGTGCCCTGATAAGATCCTTCATAAAGAAAGCAACCAAATATTGAAACTCAAAAGTCAAGGTTTATAATATTCTGATAAATCAAAGAACACATCTGTATCATTCGATTGTGTCTACTCTTGCAGAAAACCATAGAAAACTCAAGTAATTTCTATGAAATCCTAATTTTTCAAAGGCACTTTACTCAGAAGCCCTGAAGTAGTATCAGCCTCATGTCAGCAACAACAGCTTTAGAGAAAATACAATGATTCTTATCAAGAGGCAGAAAGATGTATCTTCCTTTCATTCTGGAAAGAAATTCTCATATACTCTCCAAGGGCAAAGGGTGCCTTTTAAAAACCAGAAGATTCCATATTTCTGTCAATGAAATAATTATCCAGTTATACACGGAAAAACAGACAGAGGACCTGGCTTTGCTCTCCTAACATGCTCTGGTAGCTGTAGAGCAACCCTTCATGACCCTCCTGGGGTCTCTGTCCAGTATCTACAAATGAACACATGGCCCTGTTTCTATAAAAACATATTAAGTAATTTGCAAACTATCACATATTCTCAACATTCAGATTTATCCCTGTGAACAGATTCATTTCCACCCATTCCCAGTGGCTCAAATGGTTATATTAAAAAGTGCCAATAAGTGATTTAATTGCAGTTGTGACAGAAGCATAAAGTAGAAAAGATTCTAAATATTTTCATACATATAAAGCAACATACACTATTTAAGTAAAGGCTCCCAATGACAAAGAAGTTAGTTTTTTAAAAAATGACCCACAGTATCCTGGCCCTTCCTGGTTTTGGCAAAAATTTGAGCCTGCTAGAACATGGTTTTTAAGAAGAAAATTAATTTTAAAAAATTAAATGAATTCTTTCAAAACCTCACAGAAAAAGAGAAGTTTGGGAACAAGGGAGTGAGAAAGGACTATGTTTTCATCAGTTCTGACTTATGTTTATGGGTACATTGTCTTTTCATGTGGTCCCAAAGAAATATTTGAGCCATTACTATTGTTGATAATGATGAGCAGATGCTGATGGGATGATTACACATCAATAGTTCTCAGACTCTGGTCTTGTGTAATTGGGTGTGTCAATCTATGTCACTCCACAAATGGTTATTAAACTAGTTACAACTTCCCTAAATCTTTTCACTAGACCTGAGCAACATTCTGGATAGCTTTTCTCTACCAACTGAAAATAGTACTACTATAAAAAAATGTGTTGAAGAAACAGTCCAAGGTCTACTCTTCCTCCCTACACACACACACACACACACACACACACACACACACACACACACACACAAACTCTCTCTCTCTCTCTCTCTCTCTCTCTCTCTCTCTCTCATCATAAAAGTTTAATTTATCATTCAGATATTCAAATTTTCAGATTTGAAATTTAAAACTTTACCCAAATCATAAATATTCCTTTACAGTGGGGAATGTAAAAGTCTAATAACTTCAACCTGACTTAAATGAAAAATACAACTAATCATCAAACTTTGATGAAAATTTAAATGCATTGTGGATAGCCTTCATGCCTCAGGAGCAGCCCCTTCT